>NC_143022.1:62229284-62531784 GCF_057628025.1 Oncorhynchus mykiss
CCCCCTCAGGAGACTGAAAAGATTTGGCATGGGTCCCCAGATCCTCAAAACGTTCTACAGCTGCACCATCGAGAGCATCCTGATCGGTTGCATCACCATCTGGTATGGCAACTGCTCCGCATCAGACCGTAAGGCACTACAGAGGGTAGAGTGTACGGCCCAGTACGTCACCAAGCTTCCTGCCATTCATGCGGTGTCAGAGGAAGACCCAAAAAATGGTCAAAGACTTCAGTCACCAAAGTCATAGACTGTTCTCTCTGCTACCGCACGGCAAGCGGTACCGGGGGGCCAAGTCTAGGCTCCTTAACAGCTTCTACTTCCAAGCCATAAGACTGCTGAACAATTAATCAAATGGCCACCCAGGCTATTTACATTCACATAAAACTAGAAGTGTCATTTTATATCTAAATATGGTACAGGTCTCATCTTTTCTTTTATGTGTGTGAGGTGTATACTTTTGTTTAAAAGTAGATGTGTTTAAGACTGCCAAAAAGCACTCAGTGTGACCCTGTTTTAGCCCTTAAAAGGTTCTGAGTGCCAATAAAAATGTAAAAAAACATTTCAAAATCACTACAATATTCTGCACTGTGCTCGTCTGGGTAATCTCAAATAAACATTTTAATCTGCGGACCAAATTCCTTACTCCCTTCCTATAGCTACAGTATATACTAGGATTGACTGCGTTTTCCTAAGTCGTTAAATTCGACGTGGTCACCATACAAAACCCCCGTAATGATTTCCTTTCCTCTCAATGTAAATGGCATTGCTAACCACTGAGGCCTAACGGACACAAAGGTCCCCCCTGAAAGCCCAGTGCCACTCAAGACACAGGGGGAGACACCTCACAGCATGAGGTCACGGGCTCCATAAGAGCTAACGTAATGACACCTTCACACGCGGTGACACCCACAGTGAGACACAGGCAGACAGACACACACAGAGTCCCTATTCTTTGCGTTAAGGCCGCTAATTGCCACCAGTTCGTTGGGGGGGGGGGGGGGGGGGGGGTGAATACTGAGGAGGACATGGCAGCAGCTGTTGTGATGAGCATCCGCTCTAAGGTAAAGAGAGGAAGAAGAGAGAAAGAAGAGCGAGAAAGGTCTCATGCTGTGCCGTCTCTATGCTTCCAACCAATTCACTGTGTCTGAGCCTGGGCCTATTTCCCAGAACCCCCCCCCCCCACCCCCTCTTGTAGAAGGGATCCAGCCTTTGTCAAATTAACATTGAAAGTTGACCTAGATTTTTTTTGTTTTAAATAGCTAACCCTGCGCTTTTCCTAACCTCAACCTAATTCTCCTAACCTACTACGTTCATTCTCCCATTCTGCTGCGTAAGTTTTCCTAACGTGCTATGAAAAGTCAAATCTGATATTAATTAGACAAAAGCTGGATCCCTTCCAGCCATGACCTCTTTAAAACGGGATTGGACAATACTGCTTCCTGTCTGAGAACACCATCTCCCCTCGTCTCCCTCCATCATTGGGTCACCAGCCGCAATAACAACGATTAGAATAATCCCGGCACGTTGACTTTAATTAAGGGCACCAAAAAAGGCACCTTGTTTTTTGGAGTGTTTCTGAAATGGCACCAAATCCCCTTTATGGTGGACTTTGTTTGGCTAGAGCCTTATGAGGGATAATAGGGTAAAGGGTGCCATTTCAAAGGTTCAGCCCAAAAGTAGTGCCCTATATAGGGTGCCATTTCAGATACAATCTGTTAGGCTTGGAGACCATGGAGATGCAGTGTGTAAACTCACCTTTGATGGGGACAGCAGCATCAGTGACAACCGCATGGGTAGGGATGACATGAGGAGAATGAAGAGAAAAGAAAAGAGAACATTAGCCACAGGCTCAACATAAACTAATTTTACACATTGACTACAAAACAGAGAAGAGGGTATTTCAGACAGCAATACTTCAGCTTGAGTGTAACCTTGGGGCAACGAGACATTTCACATGCTTTTATTTCATGTTGTGTCTCACATCTCACACACAATACATCACGTTGATAACAGTGAGATATCGCTACTGGTGCAGAAACCCCACACATCTGAGAAGGAGCGATAAATCAATCCAGATTCTTTTCATCACTCATGAAAGTTTCCTAAAATTGGATGGCCATGATGGATTTATGATACAGAACTTACTGGAGGCGTTGGAAACCAACCTGAGCTCCAGCACCCAATCACGTGGGCATGAAGTCAAAAAAGAGGCTTCTGGGTAGTGCTGTCATCCGGCACAGAGCATCTAAGGTCACTGCAGACATTCTCTCTCTCTCTCTCTCTCTCTCTCTCTCTCTCTCTCTCTCTCTCTCTCTCTCTCTCACTCTCTCTGTCTCACTCTCTCTGTCTCTGTCTCTCTCTCTCTCAAAGGAATGAACATTCTCTAAAAGGCCCCTGAGCAGACCAGTATAAATAATTGTGTTCCTCCCTTACTCTCTCTCTATCCATCTTCCCACTGTGTTGGGCCTTTTTGGCTCAGTGTGTACGACACACGAGATGAAAAAACCCCACAAAAAACAAAATGGTACATTGAAAATGGGAAGAGGTAGGAATCCATCTTGCGCCACCAAGGGAGCCGACCTTTGCCATAGCGGGAGGCCGCCACCCATACCTCACCGACATGCTCTGAACACATTGCTCTATTGGCTGTAAAATAGACACAGTGGCCTCTTTATAAAAGGATTACGGGGAGAAAGAAAGACGGCGGGAGAGAGCTCCGTCTCTGCCAGAACTCTTAGCCTCAGGGGGAGGAACCATTAGCGGCACAATACAACACATACAATGAGTGTACAAAACATTAGGAACACCTGCTCTTTCCATGACAGACTGACCAGGTGAAAGCTATAATCCCTTATTTATGTCACTTCTCAAATCCACTTCAAATCAGTGTAGTGGAGACAGGTTAAAGGAGGATTTCTAAGGCTTGAGACAATTGAAACATGGATTGTATACATGTGCTGTTCAGAGGGCAAGACAAAACACTGAACAGGGTATGGTAGTAGGTGCCAGGAGTGTGTGCTGGGTTTTTCGCACAAAACAGTTTCCCCATGTGTATCAAGAATGGACCATCACGCAAACGACATCCAGCCAACTTGACAGAACTGTGGGAAGCATTGGAGTCGACATGGGCCAGCATCCATGTGGAATGTTTTCGACACCTTGTACAGTCCCTGCCCCGATGAACTGTTCTTAATGTTTTGAACATTCCGTGTATACATCATGTAGTCTGCCATGGTAAGGAGGAGTCCAACCTAAACCAGCGTGTCTGTCTGTGTGTTTTGGATCCATGGGACAGTGTCTGCGTTTCTGCTCATCTGAGCACTTTGTGACGCCGCAAATGGAAAATGGTCTGTAAGACAATGGGCAAAAATGTAAATTGGGTTGTATGATGCAAGGAACCACTTTATAAAATCAAATGTATTATCATTAATAGTCCTACTACCATAAAGAGAATCAGACAAAATACAACACTGCCCCTTTAAAGTACTCCTGGAGGAAAGTTGCACAACCTTTATAGCCTATAAATTACTACAACATTACAATTATAACCAAAAACATTGCCTTTATAAAAATAATTTCCTCATTCAATGAATCAGGGATCAAATGGCTAAAGTAGGCAACTTCAAAGCAAGATACGCACACGCACACACACACACACACAGTGTTCGTGAGAGTCTCATCTTTCCATAGAGGGGTCAAACCGTCAGGACTCTACAGATGATTTTGTGAGAAGACCGATTTTGGGGATGTCTCATGGTCTGACAAACACCCCTCTAGGTCTGTCACCTTTCACTGCAGATGGGAAGTGTGACATCGGCGGATGTGATGGATTGAGACGCATCCAATAAAAAGAAACAGATCTCTAGCTTAAACTGACCGATTTGTATGGGGATTTTTGTATTATGCTAATTTACACGGGGGTACAAACATCAACTCTATTGGGTTAAGGCTGTCCTGGAGGAAGGTTGCCCAACCTTTAATAGCCTATAGATTATAGCAACATTACAATTACAAACAAAAACTTTGTGTCTTTAAGAAATAATTTCCTCATTCAATGAATCAGGGATCAAATGGCTAAAGTACACATCTTCAAAGGAAGGTACATACAACTGACACCTACAAAACCAGACCAGCCGTCCTATTCAGACTCCTACTGAGCAGGAATGGTAAAAGGAAAACAGCTGAATCTGGCCTAATACACTATTGAGTCTCTATAGAGTGGTGAGGAAGAGGAGTCTAACGTGTCCGGAAGCAAATTCAGCATACATTTTATGTATTGAGGGTTCACTCAAATGTCATTTGAAGCTTTGTTTTACTAATGACAGTTACAGCTGATTTCAGGATTGCATATCGATTTGCTCTACTTAAATACAAGTCATCTGATTTATTTGTTTCAGTCTCTGAATTGTTTAATCAAACTTTACGCTGCCAGCTCCTGATATCAGGGCATAAAAACTACAATCTGTCTCCTGAATTAGCCTACTGGGCATGTGCGTCCAGCTGGTGCACATGCGCACTAGGCCCAAGCTCGTTTCCCCCGGTTTCCCTAGAACTATGATGGTTTTCATCCTCATTGCCAAACTTAAAAAACACTGCACCCTCAACTTCAAAACTTCTTTGCTAGGTTATACAATCACGGAACTAAGAAATGTGAAAGAAACGTACATTTTGTATTGTTTTATTGTTTTGTTGAATAGTCATGATAGTCATGACTCTTTGACATGTCTGTCATAAGATGACTGTGGTGAAGGATATCGTTGCTTCTTAAGGCAGATCGAAGTCCAGTTTTGAGATCCACCGGCAAATTGGCGTAGGGTTAGCTGGGCATTTCTGACTGGTCTTGGAACTGTGACTATGGGCAGCCTCTCCCCGCTTGGCTCAATGGGATATGTAGTGATTTTGCAAGCCAGATACAGTGGCTTGCGAAAGCATTCACCCCCTTTTGCATTTTTCCAATTTTGTTGCCTTACAACCTGGAATTAAAATGGATTTTTGGGGGGTTTGTATCATTTGATTTACACAACATGCCTACCACTTCGAAGATGCAAAATAGTTTTTATTGTGAAACAAACAAGAAATAAGACAAAAAAACGGAAAACTTGAGCGTGCTTAACTATTCACCCCCCCAAAGTTAATAGTTTATAGAGCTGCAAGTCTCTTGGGGTATGTCTCTATAAGCTTGGCACATCTAAACACTGGGATTTTTGCCCATTCTTCTAGGCAAAACTGCTCCAGCTCCTTCAAGTTGGATGGGTTCTGCTGGTGTACAGCAATCTTTAAATCATACCACATATTCTCAATTGGATTGAGGTCTGGGCTTTGATTTGGCCATTCCAAGACATTTAAATGTTTCCCCTTAAACCACTCAAGTGTTTCTTCAGCAGTATGCTGTATGCTCTGTCCCAGTCTCAAATCTCTGGAAGACTGAAACAGGTTTCCCTCAAGAATTTCCCTGTATTTAGAGCCATCCATCATTCCTTCAATTCTGACCAGTTTCCCAGTCCCTGCAGAATGAAAAACATCCCCACAGCATGATGCTGCCACCACCATGCTTCACTGTGGGGATGGTTCCCCAAGGGTGATGAGAGGTGTTGGGTTTGCGCCAGACATAGTGTTTTCCTTGACGGACAAAAAGCTACATTTTAGTCTCATCTGACCAGAGTACCTTCATCCATACATTTGGGGAGTCTCCCACATTCCTTTTGGCGAACACCAAACGTGTTTGCTTATTTATTTCTTTAAGCAATGGCTTTTTTTCTGGCCACTCTTCTGTAAAGCCCAGCTCTGTGGCGTGTACGGCTTAAAGTAGTCCTATGGACAGATACTTCAATCTCTGCTGTGGCGCTTTGCAGCTCCTTCAGAGTTATCTTTGGTCTCTTTGTTGCTTCTCTGATTAATGCCCTCCTTGCCTGGTCCATGATTTTTGGTGGGCAGCCCTCTCTTGGCAGGTTTGTTGTGGTGCCATATTCTTTCCATTTTTTAATAATGAATTTAATGGTGATCCCTGGGATGTTCAAAGTTTCTGATCTTTTTTTATAACCCAACCTTGATCTGTGTTCTCCACAACTCTGTCCCTGACCTGTTTGGAGAGCTCCTTGGTTTTCATTGTGCCGCTTTCTTGGTGGTGCCCCTTGCTTAGTGGTGTTGCAGACTCTGGGGCCTTTCAGAACAGGTGCATATATACTGAGATCATGTGACAGATCATGTGACACTTAAATAAAATCCACCTGTGTGCAATCTAACTAATTATGTGACTTCTGAAGGTAATTGGTTGCACCAGATCTTATTTAGGGGCTTCATAGCAATGACCACAATGCATATGCACACACCACTTTTCTGTTTGTAATTTTTTAGATTTTTTTAAAAACAGGTTTTTTTTTCATTTCACTTCACCAATTTGGACATTTTTGTGTATGTCCATTACATGAAATTCAAATAAAAATCTATTTAAATTACAGGTTGTAATGCAACAAAATAGGAAAAACACCATGGGGGATGAATACTTTTGCAAGGCACTGTTTGTACACAGTCTTGTACCCTTAACCTTTTTTCAACTGACCATCGTATCTGTTAATTAACTCTGATTTAATTAATATAATGAATATTAATATAATCTAGGAATGACAAGACTTAATTGAGATGGAAGGTCCTACCTTGAGAAAATAGCAACTCTACAGATCGCAATGACTACAATAAATGACTAAATTGCTTCCGGACAACAAGGGTCCGCGGACGACCTCCTCATTCTATAGGCCATTTTCTAACCACAATTCACTCCCACTGCAATGCAGCCTAGTAACCAGGAGGGGCTCTATACAGACACAGTGGCCCAGGGGCTGTATGTACTGATCTAGGATCAGGCCGCCCCCCTATCCATGAAAACGTATTCATTGTGATCAACAACAACAAAAAAACAGATCCTAAATCAGGCCTCCTACTCTGAGACGCTTGATACGGCCCCAGCTTCCTAACCTAACATGGACGGAGAGAAAAAATAATTTGGGTCCCACATCCCTGCATTTATCTTTAACGATCTTCAAATGAAGATGGCTAATAAATCTTGCATGCCTGGAGCTACATTAAGTGCAAAGGAATACACCCACAGTAGCATTATCTCCAGTCCCCTCTCCCCCAGAACCCCAGCCCTGTATCAGTGGCACAAAGAGAAGCTCTCCTTTACCACATCAATGGAAAGACCTGCCCGCTTCCTTAGATAGACCATGATTTAATGTTGAGTAGACACTCTCAGACGACAGGGGGTTGGAAAACAGTTGTCGTTGCCTAATTCTTATAAGCCAGGGATGGTTTACCTTTTGATAAAATAAAGGTTAAAGCTAAACTAAAAATACCTCTCCCAAACCACATCTTGAAAGGTCAAATTGGCAAAGGATAAAGTAATATGGTAGATTGTAGTGCTGAGAAAAAAAGATACCATCCTGATCCACACCATGTCTAATTTGCAGCCCCCTGGCCCTCCTCTCGCGTTTAGAGTGCAGTCTCACCTCTCTCTCCATCTGGCTAAACCCAGACCCTTAGGGCCAGCTGTGTGTGCATGCAAAAATTGTGTGTCCCATGTGGCTCAGTTGGTAGAGCATGGCACTTGCAATGCCAGGGTTGTGGGTTTGATACCCATGGGGGACCAGTACACAAAAGTATGACCAAATGTAAGCTGTAAATTGCTCTGGATTACAGTGTCTGCTAAATGATTGTAAATGTGGGGTGGTGGTATAATAGCCCCCTCTAGGTCTGAAACAGAGCTCATGCCTCTGGGTAAGTATCGACAGGCAGTGAGGCGCCATGTCCGGAAGGCTTTTAACACATTGCATTGTTTGTTTCCATTATCTTTTTAATCAGTGGGTATTGATCCATTTTTCTAGGCAGCTCCTTGGGCTTAGTTTACACTTGAAATGAGGGATACCTAGAAATCTCCTTTAAGCAGAGTGATACAAGAGAGAGAACACACAGGACCTTTAAGACCATAGTTGCAGGCCTACGGGTCAGTAATGGCCAAATTAAATGTGGGTTTATGGGGGGAGGGGGCTCTTCTTCCATCTTTTAATTCGGTATGAAGGGAATAGGTTCTGTGATCAGAAAAAAATATGCAAAGTGAAAAATACAGAAAGTACTAATGACTACATTTTACAAAAGAGAAAATGTAACAGTCTGCTTTTTTTTGTGCATGTAATTGCACAAGCCTACCTTAGAGAGCAGCATGTGCAGTATGTATGTGTGGATGTCAGAGAGGAAGAGGAGGAGAGATGGATTGGGGGTAGGGCACATGGAGACACCCAGCTCATCCATCCCTTCTCTGTCTCCATCTGGCTCTCGTCCTGACTACATCTTGTAGCAACATGGTTCCCAAGGCAACCAGAGAGGATGGGGTTCATCCTTTCTCCAACATGATACCCTTCACAGGGAGACGGTCACTGTTCAGTCAGTGGTTACGGATTGCCAATGGGACAGTATTTTGTGACATTCATTCATTTTTACAAAACGTTGGCTTCATGGCAATTTGTCATAGATCTATTACAATTATGCGCTGAGATCATCTAATTTTGTATGTGCAGGAAGGTCCTCCCTTGATTCTCATTTCAGAAAGGAAACACCACGTACGTGTATGTTTAACCGTTTATTAGAAAGGAGTGCAATGCATAGTCTTGGTGTTAGGCTCTGCTCCTTCAGGGTAGCTCACTGCCAGAGCGAAAAGTCATATAAAGATGAGAAAATAACTACAGACAGTGAGCAAAATATGCTATACCAAATCCCCTGAAGGAAGAAACACAGAACCCAGACAGGTGGAGGCTGGGGTGGTGGGATATCAGAAAACAGTAAGCATAGCGAGTAACAGCTAGTTACAGCAGCAATGGCAATGGAAGCAAGAGAAAGCAGCGCATGCGTGCGCATGGCATTGAGGAAGCAGGTGTAAAACTGGTCAACTTAAATAGACAGCATGTAAGTACAGTGTGATTTCAAGTGGTGCAATATCCACTAATGCAATCAGCTGATGCCACTACACTTGGGTTTCCTTTCTGAACCGGCTTCGCTTTATTAGAATTCACACTCAGCAGCCCTTTCTCAAACACACGCAGGCAGGCACGGAAGCACGTATGCATGCACATAGGCACACAAGACATCTTCAGTCACAGAGCCCTATAAAATATCAGTCAACCCCATGATGTTTACCCTCAATATTCACAAACCCATTACTGGACCATTACTCTTCCTTGACAACAAAACAGTAACATCGATCTAATGGTGTCTGTCTGACCTGGATAAGCCTAGACTGGAGAGTCAAGACAGTGGGTGGATACATCCCAAATGGCACCCTATTCCCGGTATTCCAGGGCCGTGTGACCCTTGGTCAAAAGTAGTACACTAGGGCCTCCCGGGTGGCCCTCCCAGTGGTCTAGGGCACTGCATCGCAGTTTTGGGTTTGGCCGGTAGGGATATCCTTGTCTCATAGCGCACTAGCAACTCCTGTGGCGGGCCGGGCGCAGTGCACGCTAACCAAGGTCGCCAGGTGCACGGTGTTTCCTCCGACACATTGGTGCGGCTGGCTTCCGTGTTGGATGCGCGCTGTGTTAAGAAGCAGTGCGGCTTGGTTGGGTTGTGTTTCGGCGGACGCATGGCTTTCGACCTTCGTCTCTCCCGAGCCCGTACGGGAGTTGAAGCAATGAGACAAGACGGATACCATGAAATTGGGGAGAAAACAGGGGTAAAATTCAACAACAACAAAAATATATAAAAAAATACATTAAAAAGTAGTACACTATAAAGAGAAAAGGGTACCATTTGGGAAGCAGTCAATCTTTTTGACTTGAGAGTATTTACACTTGAGGGAACGCAAAAGCAATATCAGAGGCGGTTGGCTTTAAAGTGTTAACCCTCTAAAGCCAAAACACTGTTCTAAGAGTCTATGGAATTGAGGCTATGGAGTTAGTGAGGGGCCAAAAGTGAGACGGTAACATGTTAGATGAATCTTAAAGATACCTTTAAAAAAGCCACTAAAGTGACCTAAACCTCCAGGCAATTCAGCCAATCCCTCTGAATATTAGAGCAATGGTAAATCACCAGCATTTCCCTGGATCACCAGCATTTTCTCTTTCCTTCCAGAAAGACATCTGGGACTGTAACATACTCTGTTCCACGGAATCATGGCTCGCTCCAGATATACTGTCCCCATACTTATGACCAGCAGGGTTTTCTGTACATTGCGCAGACAGGAATAAAGAACTCTCCGGGAAAAAGACGGAGGTGTATGTTTCATGGTTAATTACTCATGGTGTGATTGTGGTAATGTACAGGAACTCAAGTCCTTCTGTTCACCCGACATAGAATCCCTCACAATAAACACCGACGCATTACCTCCCGAGATAATTATCTTCGGTTATCGTCACAGCTGTGTATATTCCCCCTCATGCCGATACCAAGATGGCTCTAAAGGAACTACACTGGACTCTGTGCAAACTGGAAACCGCATATCCTGAGGCCGCATTTATTGTGGCTGGGGACTTTAAAAAAGCTAATCTAAGGGAAAAGCTGCCAAAGCTTTATTAACACGTCACCTGCTCCAATTGCGCTTCAAAAACTCTCAACCTTTGCTAATCTCCTTTCCTGGACAGCTACAAGGCCCCCCGCCCTCCCTTCGGCAAATCAGATCACGCCTCCATCCTGCTCCTGTCTTCCTATAGGAAGAAACTCAAACAGGAAGTACCCATGGTAATGACTGTTCAACGCTGGTCTGACCAATTGGAATCCATGCTTCAAGATTGTTTTGTCATGCGGACTGGGATATATTTTAGGTTGCCTCTGATAATAACATTGACTCAGTGACTGAGTTAATCAAGAAGTGTATAGGGGATGTTATTCCTACTGTGATGATTAAAACCTATCCAAACCAAAAACCTTGGAAAGATGGTAGCATTCACGCAATCCTGAAAGTGCAAACCACAGCATTTAACCACGGCAAGTTAACTGGGAATATGGTTGAGTACAAACAGTCCAGTTATGTCCTCCATAACGCAATCAAACAGGGAAAACGTAAGTACAGACAAAATGGAATTACAATTCAAAGGCTCAGACACGATACGTACAGTGCCTTTGGAAAGTTCTCAGACCCCTTGACTTTTTCCACATTTTGTTACATTATAGCCTTATTCTAAAATGCATTTTAAAAAATCCCTCATCAATCTTCACACAATACCCCATAATGACAAAGCAAAAACTGGTTTGTAGAAATGCTTGCTAATCTATAACAACAACAAAAAGTCATATCACATTTACATAAGTATTCAGACCCTTTACTCAGTACTTTCTTGAAGAACCTTTGGCAGCGATTACAGCCTTGAGTCTACTTGGGTATGATGCTACAAGCTTGACACACCTGTATTTGGAGAGTTTCTCCCATTCTTCTCTGCAGATCCTCTCAAGCTCTGTCAGTTTGGATGGGGAGCATCGCTGCATAGCTATTTTCAGGTCTCTCCAGGGATGTTTGATCGGGTTCAAGTCCGGGCTCTGGCTAGGCCACTCAGGGACATTCAGAGACTTCGGAAAGTATTCACTTTTTCCACATTTTTTTAACGTTACAGCCTTATTCTAAAATGTATAAAATAAAAACATGTCTTCATCAATCTACACACGATACCCCATAATGACAAAGCAAAATCAGGTTTTTAGAATTTTTTGCAAATGTTATAAAAACAAAAAACAGAAATACCTTATTTACATCAGTACTCAAGCCCTTGGCTATGAGACATGCCATTGACTCGAGGCTGTAATCCCTGCCAAAGGCGCTTCAACAAAGTACTGAGTAAAGGGTCTGAATACTTATGTAAAATGTGATATTTCTGGGGGGGGTTTTATATAAATTTGCAACACTTCTAGAAAACAGTTTTTGCTTCGTCGTTATGGGTTATTGTATGTAGATTGCTGAGGGAATTTCTTTTTTTTAAAATACATTTTAGAATAAGGCTGTAACGTAACACAACATGGAAAAAGTCAAGGGGTCTGAATACTTTCCGAATGCACTGTAGACTATATATTCTATCCATATACTGTCCATATTGTCTATACATCCCATCACCTGTATACTGTATATATTTATTTATACTCCGGACCCCGACATTGCTTGTCTTAATATTTCTATATTTCTTAATTCCATTCTTTTCATTTTTAGATTTGTGTGTATTGTTGTGTATCCCATAGGGCGGAGCACAATTGGCCCAGCATTACCCGGGTCAGGGTTTGGCCGGGGTAGGCCGTCATTGTAAATAGGAATGTATTTTTAACTGACTTGCCTAGTTAAATTAAGGTTAAATAAATAAATATTACTGCACTGTTGGAGTTAGGAACACAAGCGTTTCTCTACACCTGCAATAACATCTGCTAAATATGTGTATGCGACCAATACAACTTGATTTGATACGACAACCTCTCTGTGGGTGACTTCGATATTAGAGGTCGGCCGATTAATCGGAATGGCCGATTAATTAGGGACGATTTCAAGTTTTCATAACAATCTTAAATCTGTATTTTTGGGCGCCGATTTGCCGATTTTTTAATAATTATTTTTACACCTTTATTTAATCTTTATTTAACTAGGCAAGTCAGTTAAGAACACATTATTATTTTCAATGACGGCCTAGGAATGGTGGGTTAACTGCCTCGTTCAGGGGCAGAAAGACAGATTTTCACCTTGTCAGCTCGGGGGATCCAATCTTGCAACCTGACAGTTAACTAGTCCAATGCAATAATGACCTGCATCTCTCTTCTTGCACTCCACAAGGAGAGACTGCCTGTTACGCAAATGCAGTAAACCAAGGGAAGTTGCTAGCTAGCATTAAACTTATCTTATATAAAACAATCAATCATAATCACTAGTTAACTACACATGTTTGATGATATTACTAGATATTATCTAGCGTGTCCTGTGTTGCATATAATCTGACTGAGCATACAAGCATACAAGTATCTAAGTATCTGACTGAGCGGTGGTAGGCAGAAGCAGGCGTGTAAACATTCATTCAAACAGCACTTCTGTGTGTTTTGCCAGCAGCTCTTCATTGTGCGTCAAGCATTGTGCTGTTTATGACTTCAACTCCTGAGATGAGGCTGGTGTAACCGAAGTGAAATGGCTGGCTAGTTAGCACGCGCTAATAGCGTTTCAAACTTCACTTGCTCTGAGCCTTGGGGTGGTTGTTTCCCTTGCTCTGCACGGGTAACGCTGCTTCGATGTGGTGGCTGTTGTCGTTGTGTTCCTGGTTCGAGCCCAGGGAGGAGCGAGGAGAGGGACGGAAGCTATACTGTTATACTGGCAATGCTAAAGTGCCTATAAGAACATCCAATAGTCAAAGGTTAATGAAATACAAATGGTATAGAGGGAAATAGTCCTATAATAACTACAATCTAAAACTTCTTACCTGGGAATATTGAAGACTCATGTTAAAAGGAACCACCAGCTTTCATATGTTCTCATGTTCTGAGCAAGGAACTGAAACGTTAGCTTTCTTACATAGCACATATTGCACTTTTGCGTTCTTCTCCAACACTTTGTTTTTGCATTATTTAAACCAAATTGAACATGTTTCATTATCTACTTGAGGCTAAATTGATTTTATTGATGTATTATATTAAGTTAAAATAAGTGTTAATTCAGTATTATTGTAATTGTCATTATTACAAATAAAAAAAAATAATCGGCCGATTAATCAGTATCGGCTTTTTTGGTCCTCCAATAATCGGTATCGGCGTTGAAAAATCATCATCGGTCGACCTCTATTCTATATTCATGCCTTATTAAGCCCAATACCCAACAAGCATATCGAGGAGGGGGGGTCAAAACAACCTTTAATATTTAACTTCACACAGTGCATTGAGTGCAATACAATAGACCCGCATCAGGAGATACTTTACGGCTAATTCAGGCTAACTGACATTTACTGGGGGAGTTATTTAGATGGTATCGGATCATTTTGTGCGTGTGTGTGTGTGTGTGTGTGTGTGTGTGTGTGTGTGTGTGAGCCCATCCAGGGAGAGATGGGCTCAGACACCTCCCTGCATGAGGGTGTCAGTTATCACAGAGGCTGCCATGCTCTGCTAATCTCTGGCCCTAAATAGTTTCTGAACCCCAGCCAGGATTCCCAAGCCAGGACTCCCAAGCCAGCTAGTGTTCCGGGAGACAGACGGGGAGACAAAGGTAGGCATTCACAGGGAAAGCTACTGACCCGTCAACCCTACTCCAACTGAGTGGGTGGGGAGAGAGGGGAGGGAGACTGAGGTTGAGTAGACTAGCCTCTATCCCACCACTACCACCAACCGGCAACCAGACACTGTTACACAAGAATCAGTGTCAGACACACAGATGCAGTACACCAATGGGCTATATCTCAACCATGGAGGTCGTGAACTGCCTTCATGGGGGTGGATAGACCAGAGCTAACAACATGTGGGGTTAACATGCATCCTCCCCATAAATCACAAACCTGGAATTTCACCACTGTAAAGACCAACAGACACCATTGTCATTCTCTCATGATGAAATTGCGTGCTTTCCCCATGCTTTCTCCAGCACGGAAGGGATGCACGATGCAGTCAAGTGTGTTATCTGTGTGTGAATGGGAACAACTCTTGACAGCTGTGCAAAAGACAGTGGGCAGGTGATTTATTGCACATTGTATGAAATATCTGTTCAATTGTCTGGTAAAATAAAAGTGTAGCACGAAGCATCATATTACAACAATTCCTAGTTTCAGTACAGGTGTCTTCTTTACCCCAAATTCCAGTACTGCGAGTACAAAAGACAATTATTTTCCCTGGATGAGACCCAACACTTCCACATTAACATTTTAAATGCAGTAACAGCTTAAAATATGTGAACTGCTCCCTTCCAAAGTGTAGATGAAGTAGATTCCCCGAAGGGGAGACTGGTGAACGAATAACTGGGTCAGAAATCTACAGGAGTACTACTACAGTACGCCAACGCTCCTCAAATGTTCCTCTAACGACTTATCTGTTGAACATACGGCCTAATTCTCCTTGCTACAACGGTTACTCCGCTTTGATGTTTTAATTAAATGTAGATGGGAGGGGATGAAACCTGAAGAAGGCTGAGTCCACAGTATGGATGAGGAATTCCTTTCAGCTTTTTCAATCATCCCAGGGCCTACGAGTGTGATGACAGTGAGGAGTCTGAGCCCGAGCATGGATGGACAGAGTTAGAATAGAGGGTGGGATGGAGGGAAGGGGGGGGGGGGCTCCAGGGATTAGTTCTGCCAAATTAAGTGATGGCTCATTCACATGCTGAAGTAATTTTGTCTGTGTCAGTTCCTAATTCACAGCGTGCCGGTTGGGAGGGCTGTGAGCCCCCCCACTAACCCCTCCACATCCCCCTACTACCCCCCATTTCCAACTGAATTCCCCTGCTCACCTCTCCACCACCCTGGCCTAGCCCAGTCCGGCCCCTTTCCACTCCACTAGCAGCCAGATATGCATAGTAGTGGGCTTGCACACACGCTCCTCTGTAGAACTTCACAGGTTGGAGTTCTGTCTCTGACAACCCCCCCCCCCCCCCCCTAACGTTACCACCGCCAACTCAGAGCTTATGACCCCCCACAGCTCCCCCAAGCTGGTTCTAACCCAGCAGCCAGGAAGGCGTCTATGCCCCTGGCATGACCCCCCAATACCAATCTAGCCTGTTGTTGTTTTCTATACTCTACCTCCTGAGAGAAGGAGAAGCAGTGATTGAGGACCTTGGTCCGGAGTTTCTTACCCAAGGACCTGTAGGCCTTAGTCCACCAAGCCTCTAGTCTATTTACAGAACAATAAAAAGTCAGGCATGGGATCAAGCAGCTCATTGCTAAAATGAGGCAATTAAAACTGAGTTGAGGCTAAACGCTGACACCTGTAGAGTATGGCCTCAGCGAGAGAGAGAGAGAGAGAGAGAGACACAATTCAGTTCAGAAACAGTTTGAGTGTTGCAGCGAGGACAAACACCTCTGGTCCGTTCCTATAGCATAAACCGTTTCCCATCTAGGCCAAGAGACAGACCACATAAAATGTATTGGACCTGACAGCTTTGGGGACCTGCCGGTCTCCTTCAGCACTGGGTACGCGACACGGACAGGCAATCGTCCCCACAACACTATACACCCCTTTCTTCCCTTGCCCTTCCTTCTCCCCTCTGGTGGAGCGCTGGTTGTCGCTAACAGCTCTACCCCCATTCTTGTGTTCGCCAAGCTGCCAAACACAATGTCTCTTTTCAAAGGCGACGTCAGGATAAAAAAAAGGAGCGTTAATTGTCTTGACTTGAAAAGGAAACCTCCCAGCACGGCTGTCCTATTTCCCCTGGCAATTAGAGGCCAGAAACCCAGCACTGTAGGAGCGAGCTACACCGTGAGGACCACATTTAGCTCCATGTGAGCGAGCTGCACCGTGAGAGCCACATGGAGCTCCACGTGAGCGAGCTGCGTCGTGAGGACAACATTCCCCTGTCACAAGTTCGATGCGTTTAGTGTAAACCATCATGCCATGTATCACAATCTATACAGATATATTCCTCTGCTCTAACAGTGGTTAGTGAAGGGGGGAAAAGTGGCATTTTTCAAAGCATTGCATCGCTCCTTCATATAAGTAGCATTGAGTGAGTGAGTGAGTGAGTGAGTGAGTGAGTGAGTGAGTGAGTGAGTGAGTGAGTGAGTGAGTGAGTGAGTGAGTGAGCGAGCGAGTGAGCTCCCTAGGGAGAACTACAGGTATCCCAGTGAGAACCACCGGGAAGAAATGGAGAGGGAGGGGGAGAACGGTAGAAGCAGGCAGAGATGCATGTGTGGATGAACAGAGTTGGGAAGAGAGGGAAGAGAGAGAGTGAAAGATGGGAAGAGAGAGAGTGAAAGATACATAGAGAAAAGGTCAGGAATGGGCATATACCAGATGCGGGGGAAAGGTAAAAAAGGTCAAAGGTAAAGACGGACAAAGCTGGGGTCAAAGAGGTCATATCCTTGGAGGACATTTGCTAACCTTTTGAGACGAAACAGAACATCGGTGATGTCTAAAGGACGCATGTACCATCAAACAAACCAAAACGAAGAGCAAAACAAAACACCAAAACGAAGAGCAAAGCACTACAAACGGCAACAGAATCCAAACACTGTGTTAAACGCACCCACAAATATATGGCCCAGATGAGCAACCAGGATACACAAGTCACACCAAGGTCAAC
Organism: Oncorhynchus mykiss; assembly: GCF_057628025.1. NCBI lineage: Eukaryota > Metazoa > Chordata > Actinopteri > Salmoniformes > Salmonidae > Oncorhynchus > Oncorhynchus mykiss. The sequence goes on from NC_143022.1 coordinate 62,246,497, forward strand.
AGAAGTGTTGACCCTCTAGTTCTGAAGCTTTTCGGTGAGACTCAAGCATCTGAACACTGTGTCAAAGCTACACGGCCAATCTTACAACAGCCATTTTGCAATGAGGTATGCGACTTCATAATAGCTTTCTACCCTACTCTGGCTAACCTAAACACCTGCATGTAATTGGACAGAAACTCTCATGAACATTGAGTGTGTTTGACAGTGTTGAATTTTTGTTACTGTGCGGGAATTATCTTGGATTTGTGACGTAGTTCAAGAGAAGGGGTTTCTCTTGAACTGCGTCACAAATCCAATATTATTGCATTCATTGAGTGGTTGGTTACTAACCAAGGGCATCACGTCCCCATGCATTGCCATTCAGTCTCTGTAACTAACAAAGCACCTTCTGTGTGCATTATCTAAAGCAACAGGTCTACACATGCGTGTGTACACACACAAACACAATTACAGGAAATTAGTGTTAAAACTGCTACATTTTCTCCTTGCTCAATGCATAATGTGTAGAATTGCCAAAAATGAGCAAAAAACATTTGCTAATTTTTCTCTCTGCCAACAAGAAAGGTGTGAAGAGTTTGTGTTCACATGGGTTGCGAGATGAGGGTTTGCTACTATGCTAATAAATTACAATATCCATCTGAACCTTTGTCACCTAGGAAATGTATGTGGACTATCCCAAATAGCACTGGAGTACCCCTGCTATTGGTGTCTACGACACATACAGTTGAAGTCAGAAGATTACATACACCTTAGACAAATACATTTAAACTCAGTTTTTCACAATTCCTGGCAAACATTTTGGGTAGCCTTCCACAAGCTTCCCACAATAAGTTGGGTGAATTTTGGCCCATTTCTCCAGACAGAGCTGGTGTAACTGAGTCAGGTTTGTTGGCCTCCTTGCTCGCACACGCTTTTTCAGTTCTGCCCAGAAATTGTCTATGGGATTAAGGTCAGGGCTTTGTGATGGCCACTCTCATACCTTGACTTTGTTGTCCTTAAGCCATTTTGCCAGAACTTTGGAAGTATGCTTGGGGTCATTGCATTTGGAAGACCCATTTGCAACCAAGCTTTAACTTCCTGACTGATGTCTTGAGATGTTGCTTCAATATATCCACATAATTTCCCTCCATCACGATGCCATCTATTTTGTGAAGTGTACCAGACCCTCCTGCAGCAAAGCACCCCAAAACATGATGCTGCCACCCCCGTGCTTCACGGTTGGGATGGTGTTATTCGGCTTGTAAGACTCCCCCTTTAACCTCTAAACATAATGATGGTCATTATGGCCAAACAGTTATATTTTTGTTTCATCAGATCAGAGGACATTTCTCCAAAAAGTACTCTCTTTGTCCCCATGTGCAGTTGCAAACCATAGTCTGGCTTTTTTTATGGCGGTTTTGGAGCAGTGGCTTCTTCCTTGCTGAGCGGCCTTTCAGTTTATGTCGATATAGGACTTGTTTAACTGTGGATATAGATACTTTTGTACCAGTTCCCTCCAGAATCTTCACAAGGTCCTTTGCTGTTGTTCTGAGATTGATTTGCACTTTTCTCACCAAAGTACGTTTATCTCTAGAAGACAGAACGCGTCTCCTTCCTGAGTAGTATAACAGCTGTGTGGTCCCATGGTGTTTATGCTTGTGTCCTATTGTTTGTACAGATGAATTTAGTACCTTCAGGCGTTTGGAAATCGCTCCCAAGGATGAACCAGACTTGTGGAGGTCTACAATTTTTTTTCTGAGGTCTTGGCGGATTTCTTTTGATTTTCCTATGATGTCAAGCAAAGAGGCACTGAGTTTGATGGTAGGCCTTGAAATACATCCACAGGTACACCTCCAATTGACCCAAATGATGTCAATTAGCCGATCAGAAGCTTCTAAAGCCATGACATCATTTTCTGGAATTTTCCAAGCTGTTTAAAGGCACAGTCAACTTAGTGTATGTAAACTTCTGACCCACTGAAATTGTGATACAGTCAATTATAAGTGTAATTATCTGTCCATAAACAAATTACTTGTGTCATGCACAAAATAGATGTCCTAACCGACTTGCCAAAACTATAGTTTGTTTACAAGACATTTGTGGAGTGGTTGAAAAACGAGTTTTAATGACTCCAACCTAAGTGTGTGTAAACTTCTAACTTCAACTGTAAATGGCTCCTAGCCCACGTGAATAAGGCAAATTACTGTCGCTAACACTAAAACAAAATAACATAAAAATTAAATAGCAAGGTTTTTATCAAACTGAAACTGAATAAAAATAGTAAATCAAGTCTGAAAACGAACTGAAGCTAATAGAATATCACTATACTATAATAACCTTCATATACACAGACAGAAACACACAGTTTCTGTGATTAGAGAGGAATAATTATCTCTAATTATTTCCTGTTGCACACAATTTTGCGCAGGTCATGCACACCGGGAATAAGTGCATTTCTGTTACATTCCCATGCATTAGCTTTGAGGGGAGGGGATAAGGGCGAAGGAGGAGTTTCTGCCCACACACCAATCCACTCAATCCATGCAAACACACATGCAAGCACACACACACTGAAATACAGCCCCCCCACTCACACACACACACACAAACTCACCATGCACAAAGAGGGAGTTTGTTCGTGAGATTAAACTTGGAGGGAATTGAGTGACAAAACCACCTATTATTGGCTCATTTGTATGTGCATCACAGCCTCCCTTTGTATTGAAATAAGATGTGTTGGGGCGTGCTCCACTGCCAGCTCAATGAGAGGGTGACAGCCCAACCCCCCTCCACTAGTCCTTCAATGAGCTCTCCATCCAATGCAGCTCTGCAAATAGCCCTGCTCACATTAGCATGGAGAAAAGGCCCTTTAGAGAAGTGGGCTACACACACAGCAATGTGTACGCATGCACGCACACTCAAATGTAGAGGGGGCTACACAAACACACACAAACTCACACTGGAGTAGTTACTCTGCAGCTGCAGCTGATGTTGTGGCAGACCCAAGGAAATTCAGAGGACTTTCTGCCTGTGGGAGTGTGGTTTCTTGAGTCGTACTCATTAGAGCTTGCAACAAAAAATGTTTCAAAAGTTTTTGCAACGGAAAATGAAAATGTGTGTTTCTTACTGGACAAGTCCAGGTAGTCCATCCCTGTTTCATTCCGTTTTCTTTCGTTCGGTGCTTAATGAACATGACTCTGGCCTGCAAATGTATTTATAATATAATTTTTTTAACCTATTTTTTCCCAATTTTGTCAAACCCAAATTGGTAGTTACAGTCCTGTCCCATCACTGCTACTCGCAGCACTGCTTCTTGACACAATGCACGCTTAACCTGGAAGCCAGGCACACCAATGTGTCAGAGGAAACACCGTACACCATACACCTGGCAACCGTGTCAGCGTGCATGTGCCCGGCCCGCCACTGGAGTCGCTAAAGCGAAGGGACAAGGACGTCGCGACCGGCCAAACCCTCCCCTAACCTTGACGACGCTGGGCCAATTGTGCGTCACTTCATGGGTCTCCCGGTCGCGGCCGGCTGCAACAAAGCCCGGTATCGAACCAGGATATGTAGTAATGCAAGATAGCACTGCGGTGCAGTGCCTTGGACCGCTGCGCCACTCGGGCCTGCTAAATTTAGTCATGAGTTAATAAGAGTCAATGCTTTTAGAAATAACCACAGGATGGTTTTTCCAATACAAAACGCAGCAAAATATTTCTTATGTGTTGTGAAAAACGCATAATTCTGCATTAACTAGCAAGTTAAACTTAGGGGTCACGTTATCTAAGCAAGTGGCTGAATTAATAAGAAGACGGGGCACCATGTAGTGTTTCTACCGTGTTTGAGAAGGCAAAGCCCTTTGGATGAGTTATCTTGATTTCCTTGCGTTTTTTTATCCTATATGTTCTCGGCCTGTCTGTTCCTCCCCCTATTCTCTGAGCACAGCAGGCAGGCCCGTTGCCCTAGCGACCCCACACTGACACAGTGTGTACACATGCTGCTCCAGAGCCAGTACTGTTCTTCCTTCAGACAAGCAAATCAAATGTTTTTAGTCACATGCAACAGGTGTGTTAGCCAAATACAACAGGTATTCACCTTAAAGTGAAATGCTTACTTACAAGCCCCTAACCAACAATGCAGTTGCAATGCAAAAAATACGGATAAGAATAAGAAATAAAAGTAACAAGTAGTTAATTAAAGAGCAGCAGTAAAATAACAATAGTGAGACTATATACAGGGGGGTACCGGTACAGAGTCAATGTGCTGGGGCACCGGTTAGTTGAGGTAATATGTCATGTAGGTAGAGTTATTAAAGTGACTGTGCATAGATGATAACAACAGAGAGTAGCAGCAGGGTAAAAGAGGGGGGGGGAGGGGGGCAATGCAAATAGTCCGGTTAGCCAAATGATTAGGTGTTCAGGAGTCTCATGTCTTGGGGGTAGAAGCTGTTTAGAAGCCTATTGGACCTAGACTTGGCGCTCCGGTACTGCTTGCCGTGTGGTAGCAGAGAGAACAGTCTATGACTAGGGTGGCTGGAGTCTTTGACAATTTATAGGGCCTTCCTCTGACACCGCCTGGTATCGAGGTCCTGGATGGCAGGAAGCTTGGCCCCAGTGATGAAGCTTGGCCCCTACCCTCTGTAGTGCCTTGTGGTCGGAGGCTGAGCAGTTGCCATACCAGGCAGTGATGCAACCAGTGATACAACCATGCTCTCTATGGTGCAGCTGTAGAACCTTTTGAGGATATGAGGACCCATGCCAAATCTTTTCAGTCTCCTGAGGGGGAACAGGTTTTGTCGTGCCCTCTTCACGGCTGTCTTGGTGTGCTAGGACCAAGTTCGTTTGTTGCTAATGTGTTAACCAAGGAACTCAACCTGCTCCACTGTAGCCCCGTCGATGATAATGGGGGCGTTTGAATATGACATTTGAATATTTGTAGCTACTTTGTAAGTAAATACCTGCAGTTAGGAGATAGAGGATTATGTTCTTAATTTAACCTATCACATTTTTCATTATGAAGCTTACTAGTAGTCCCCAGTTACATGGTGTTTGTTTACAAGCACTGCCTTGTTAGTCACTCACTGTTTTGCCGCATGCCCCAGGTGATCTAAGTATGGAATTTACAATTAAATGTTTGCCAGCTAGATATCTATTAACTGTCTCAAATGCGCTAAATGCCCTGCAGTTGTGCATTTGATTTGCTAATTTAGCAGAGAATCACTTCCTGGATCAAGAGCCTTGCGGTCTAATATTTGTTTTGTGTGTGCACTAGCATTTTTGAGTTTATGACTAGGGTGGCTGTATAACATTTTTGCAATGCGCTCGTTAGCATTTAGTTAGCATTTTGTATGGGATTTTACATGTACTTCGGATTACAGCGTATCAGTGGGGTTTGAAAACAGTGTCCCTTGTGTTCAGTGCCGGTATTACCGAATATCCCAATATGGCACACGGTCGGTATGAAGGTATGACAATCTGGATACAACCCAAGCCTATTAGGGGTTAGTGGTTAGGTTAAGGGTTAGGATTTAGGGTTAGGTTTAGGTAAGGGAAAATAGGATTTTGAATGGGAATCAATTGTTGGTCCCCAAAACGTCCTCACAAGTATAGTAAGACATAGATGTGTGTGTGTGTGCTGAACCACTGTGCAGGGCTGAACACCTACATCAGTAAGGCATGCTTAGATGTGTCATAGCTGGGTCACAGTTCGGAGAAAAAGGTTGGAAAGGTCCTAATGTGGTCGGAATATCCCCTGATTCATGATGGTTCCAGACAAAGGAATTCAGGGTGCATTTGAGAAACATGGCTTGAGGAGATTCAGACAATTCAGACACTAAAGCCTAAATAAAATCACACTCATAAACCATAGTAGTACATAGAGAGCTTGTCCTGTATGTGTGTAGAGTAAGCATCGTCACTGCTTTCCTGAGCCCTAGAAGTACTGTCTCCTTGGACCTAGAAATGCCTTGTTTTTTCAAGGGTCTGTGGTATTCAAATCAAATCAAATGTATTTGTCACATACACATGGTTAGCAGATGTTAATGCGAGTGTAGCAAAATGCTTGTGCTTCTAGTTCCGACCATGCAGTAATATCTAACAAGTAATGTAACCTAACAATTCCACAACAACTACCTTATACACACAAGTGTAAAGGAATGAATACGAATATGTACATAAAAATATATAAATGAGTGATGGCCGAACGGCATAGGCAAGATGCAGTAAATGGTAAGAGTACAGTATATGCATATGAGATGAGTAATGTAGGGTATGAAACAGATAAAGCGGCATTATTTAAAGTGGCTAGTGATACATTTAAGTACATCAATATGGCAAGATGCAGTAGATGGTATAGTGTACAGTATATACTGTACATATGGGATGAGTAATGTAGGTTATGTAAACATTATATAAATTGGCTAGTGATAAATTGATTACATCAATTTTTCCATTATTAAAGTGGCTGGTACATCTCAGATTGTGTCCCAGTGCAGTGGGTTGAGAGTTCACATCCTGGACTGTATGGAATATGGTCATTTCCATGTAAAAGGACCCATGCGCACCTATCTTTGAAGTTTATAGCAGCGTATCAAAATGAGAGTCTATATTTTTGATATATTAAGGCATATTTTTCCACCATGTTTCAAGCAAAACAAATGGAAAAGGGGTCTTAAAAAACATCTAGCAGAAAAATTCTTAAAATGTATTCGAAATTAGGGCTGTCCCCGACCCAATTTTCTTTTTAGGTCAACCAAGTGAAGTCGGTTCTTTCGACCAATCGATTGGTCAACCTTTTAAAACTTTTATTTTTCCATATAATGACACATCCTATGTGATTTAATTCAATCAACTATATTCACGGAGCTTGTCTGATGCGTTAAGCACTCTTTGATTAAATAATTAAGACACAGAAATGACTAGAGAGAGTCCGATCAGCAATTGATTTGATTGTGCCGGGGCCGGCTCAAACTTGCTGTGCTGTGTTAAAAAAGAAAAAGACAGCAAACCGTGAGCAAAACGTCTCAAACGCAGACATTTTTCTCAAAAAACAGGGATGTCGAATCGCACAGGACTAGTATTATCAGAGGACCTTGGAGTTTGCCAAAAAGCTGTAGGGTATTCTGGCTGGAATTGTTACTCTCCTGTCATGTAACAATTACTGAAATGGCAGATTCGGACGGGACAAAAATGACATAATGACATTACCCAATCTCCCCCAGTAACTCTAATCCCGTCCAAATAGGACACAATAGGGCCTGACCTACAGCATATCATAATCACACCAATAATTGGTTATAACAAACTCTGGACACCGTAACACGTGTGACAGCAAAATGGATGCAGAGGACGTGACAAACTCGAAATGGGGGAATGTTTACTGGTTGCTCAGGAGGTAAAGGAGAAGACAGATGACTCGTTGTGGAAAATACTGGAGATCAAGAAAAAGAAGGTAAGGAGCAAGTTCTGCCTGCATATTATCTGTGCCAAACAGGTCCTGTACTGATTACAACATCATTTTTCTGACCGTTCGGAACAATGTAAACAACACTAAATAGCTCATTAGCGTACCAGAGAGTCTGTTTTAATGGGTTTTCTTTTGTGAAGCCTTTATTACAGCAAAGACTAAAAACAGTCGTATTCATTTGCGAATGCAATTTCTACTAAATGTAACGGTTTATTTGCTGTTTAAGCAAATTATTCAAGGCTCACTTTATTTTATAACTAAAATGATTGATTGCATTTCAAACCATGAATGTATTGTATGCTGTGTAATGACATTAACTAATTAATGATTTATTGATACAGTAGCCTATATAAGTATTGAAATATAGGCCAAAGTAAGTTACCGCATTAAGACTAAACAGGATGTGTTCTTAGGCCTACAGCTCCGATGGTGGTTATACAAGGCTGCTATACTAAGCGTACTAATGATAAAGACATTACCTATGATCATAATAACAATAGTAATAATATCAACAAAATAAAATGAGAAGATTGTTATTATTAGTATTATAAATAAATAATTTCGGACCATTTGGAACAGTGAAAACAACACTAAATAAATTACAAATAATACCAGAAAGACTGTTCTAACGGGAAAAAAGTATAAAGCCTTTATTACAGCAAAGCAAAGTTTAAAAACAGCCGAATTAGTGAAATTGTATACTTGACATGTTGTGTGAAGGTTGGTGCTCACGGAATCAGTAGGCTATTAAACAAACACTCAAACAGGCAACAATAGCAGGATCTGTCTTATTTCTGTAGATATATTGATGATTTATAAAGCCAGGCACATTGAACAGTTAGGCTATTGATTACCTGCTTCATTTGGGATTCCTCTCTCCTCACTTATCTTAAACAATAAGGCAAGGAATGTTTTCTCATCTCCTCATTCTGCTGCTGCCTCTGCCGCATTGTTCTCAACACCAATATGCTGGTTAACTTTGATATCATGCACATAGCAACATGGTCTAGGAAAAGGCGCCAATTCAACAGCGCACTGATGTGTTTCAGAACCGCGGACAGCGACCTCTATCCAACACGGGAGAGCACATTTGTTATAAAAAATATTTGTATTAGTGTTGCACCATTGTTCTTATGTAATATATGCATATACAATTTCAGTAGCACATGGCTTAGAGTGATGGACTGTGCCATCCCCACAGCCTCCACAATATATTAGTCCACTCAGACAGGTGTCTTGAAAACCATGATATTTATCTAAAAAAAATTACTTGCTACTGCTCGACTTAAGAAATCTCGGTCGACCAAACAATCGACCAGTCGACTAAATGGGGTCAGCCCTATTAGAAATACCTACAGTGGGGAGAACAAGTCTTTGATAACCTGCAAAATCGGCAGTGTTTCCTACTTACAAAGCAGTAGAGGTCTGTAATTTTTTATCATAGGTACACTTCAACTGTGAGAGACAGAATCTAAAACAAAAATCCAGAAACCACATTGTATGATTTTTAAGTAATTAATTTGCATTTTATTGCATGAGATAAGTATTTGATACATCAGGAAAGCAGAACTTGCCTCCCGGGTGGCGCAGTGGTTAAGGGCGCTGTACTGCAGCACCAGCTGTGCCACCAGAGACTCTGGGTTCGCGCCCAGGCTCTGCGACACACAATTGGCCTAGCGTCGTCCGGGTTAGGGAGGGTTTAGCCGGTAGGGATATCCTTGTCTCATCGCGCACCAGCGACTCCTGTGGCGGGCCGGGCGCAGTGCGCGCTAACCAAGGTTGCCAGGTGCACGGTGTTTCCTCCGACACATTGGTGCGGCTGGCTTCCGGGTTGGATGTGCGCTGTGTTAAGAAGCAGTGCGGCTTGGTTGGGTTGTGCATGACTTTCAACCTTCGTCTCTCCCGAGCCCGTACGGGAGTTGTAGCGATGAGACAAGACATTAGCTACTAAAACAATTGGATACCACGAAATTGGGGAGAAAAAGGGGTAAAATAAAAAAAATATATAGAAAAAATACAAATTTAATTTTGAAAAAAAAAGCAGAACTTAATATTTGGTACAGAAACCTTTGTTTGCAATTACAGAGATCATACGTTTCCTGTAGTTCTTGACCAGGTTTGCACACACTGCAGCAGAGACTTTGGCCCACTCTTCCATACAGACCTTCTCCAGATCCTTCAGGTTTCGGGGCTGTCCCTAGGCAAACGGACTTTCAGCTCCCTCCAAAGATTTTCTATTGGATTCAGGTCTGGAGTTTCGAGTCGTTGTCATGCTGGAAGACCCAGCCACGACCCATCTTCAATGCTCTTACTGACGGAAGGAGGTTGTTGGCCAAGATCTCGCGATACAGGGCCCCATCCATCCTCCCCTCAATACGGTGCAGTCGTCCTGTCCCCTTTGCAGAAAAGCATCCCAAAGAATGATGTTTCCAAATCCATGCTTCACGGTTGGGATGGTGTTCTTGGGCTTGTACTCATCCTTCTTCTTCCTCCAAACTCGGCGAGTGGAGTTTAGACCAAAAAGCTCTCTTTTTGTCACATCAGACCACATGACCTTCTCCCATTCCTCCTCTGGATCATCCAGATGGTCATGGGCAAACTTCAGATGGGCCTGGACATGTGCTGGCTTGAGCAGGGGGACCTTGCATGCGCTGCAGGATTTTAATCCATGACGGTGTAGTGTGTTACTAATGGTTTTCTTTGAGACTGTGGTCCCAGCTCTCCTCGGGTCATTGACCAGGTCCTGCCATGTAGTTCTGGGCTGATCCCTCACTTTCCTCGTGATCATTGATGCCCCACAAGGTGAGATCTTGCATGGAGCCCCAGACCGAGGGTGATTGACCGTCATCTTGAACTTCTTCCATTTTCTAATAATTGCACAACATTTGTTGCCTTCTCACCAAGCTGCTTGCCTATTTTCCTGTGCAGATCTACAATTTTATCCCTGATGTCCTTACACAGCTCTCTGGTCTTGGCCATTGTGGAGAGGTTGGAGACTGTTTGATTGAGTGTGTGGACAGGTGTCTTTTATACAGGTAACGAGTTCAAACAGTTGCAGTTAATACAGGTAATGAGTGGAGAACAGGAGGGCTTCTTAAAGAAAAACTAACAGAGCCGGAATTCTTACTGGTTGGTAGGTGATCAAATACTTATGTCATGCAATAAAATGCAAATGAATTACTTAAAAATCATACAATGTGATTTTCTGGATTTTTGTTTTAGATTCTGTGTTGAAGTGTACCTATAATAAAAATTACAGACCTCTACATGCTTTGTAAGTAGGAAAACCTGCAAAATCGGCAGTGTATCAAATACTTGTTCTCCCCACTGTAAGTAAAGACCCCTGCCAACTAATATCAACACTTATATTTAGTTTTGGCTATATTTTTCTGCCTTTATGTAAGTTTAAGTAACATTGTCTTGTGTCTTGTAATTCCGTTACCAAAAACCTACATATCTTTAAGATATTTTCTCATTTCTCTCCCTCACGTGGAGGGAGGATAATGGAGTGTTCACATAAGTGTTTTTACTGATACACATTCTGCTTATGAATTACTAAGTGATTAAAATTCAAAATTCAATTTCCAAATCAATTCCATTTCTGCAATTGAATTGGCTACAATGGGAAATCCTAGAAGTAACAAAACACAGTTGGGCTCACAAGTTTGGACATCACAGTGAAGAAAAGTAGGGTATAGTTCAGAACAGTACAAAGTAGAGCATACTAGTGTTGAGTACACTACATTGTATTGTACTGTACTAGGGTGACATTTGGAGCACAGACATAGTAATGAGCCTATACAGTATCCATCTCAGCAACTCAGATCCATCAATGACACAGCTAAAGTAGATTAGACTCCCACATGACATCACACAGTGTCAACAGAAACCTGCTCTCTTTCACATCTTTCTTTCCACTATCTCTCTCCCGCTCTTTCTCCCTCTCACACACTGAACTGACAGAGGCAGAGGCAGAGACCAAGAACACAGAGAGAGAGAGAGAGAAAGAGGAATACACAGAGGGAAACACACAGATATAGAGAGAGACAGACAGAGACAGACAGACAGACAAAGAGGAACTCAGCCCAAAGTGGATGAGAATCATTATAAAAGCTAGCCTGTAGTCAAGTCAGCCAGTCAGTAATAAGGGGCCACTTTACTTCGGTCTCAGTACAACTCCCATTTTCCAAACTAACACAATCCTCCAAAGCCGCCCTAAAACTCTTCACCCCAAGGCATCCGTGTAACATAATAGCCATTTTCTATCTTCTCTTCCTCTCATTTTCTTTATCTTATCTTCCTCTCATTTTCTTTATCTTATCTTCCTCTCTCTCCCTTGTGGATACTGTGGCAGCAACAAGCTCACAGTTCAGGACAAAAAGGCTGATCCTCTGTCGTCCGAAAGGGGACACTTTCCACCCAGACCTGCTATTCATCACCCACAATCAGTTTTTCTCTTTCGTCTCGACTTCCTGTTGTTCCTTCACATTGAAATGCCTTATTTAGGTCCAAATGTTGTCTGTCAAAGAAGGTTGACTGTCAAGTCGATAAGACCTTGTAAAACATTGTCAAGGGTTGAAGGAGACCTGCAGCATTATTTTTGTGCGTTCCTAACAAGTGAAGACACCCTGGCATATACACTGTCAGTCACCCAGGTTTATACATTCTAGCCTAAAAAGAGGCTGTGGTTTTCTGTGGAAAATCAATGGACAGGTTGAAGGGAAGGTATGCATGACAAGGTTGGCTTCGACTGAGTTCTCAACCAACAAAACAGAAAGAGAGAGGGAGTGCGAGAGAGAGAGAAAGAGGGGAAGAGAAGCCAAGGATGACCATCATGTCAACAAAGTTGGGTTATGAAACTAAATGCATTTTACAGCTGAGATAGCCTTTCGAAAGTCCATCACCAAGAATTAACAACGCAGGAATTTATACCTCAAAGCATATAAACAAACCACTGGATTGCAACAGTCAAGACAATAGCAGGAAGAAAACCATGCCAACTGTTTGGAAAAAGTCACATTTTGTTAGGGTTTCATCTCCAGTTGAATATACAACATAAATACAACACTGCTGAAGGCTGTTGGGATGGAGTTTCCTGTGTGAATTGATATAGTGGGGATACGCAGATAATGACCTTGAAACAAGATTGCTTGATCCGAGATGAGAAGGAATCCCATTATACGCCAAACCCAGTGTTTCTGGGTCGAAGGTTGAAACAAAATGCCCTGAGTTGGTGACCCTAAATGTCAGACCTCTAACTTTGACTGACATTTTTAGCACTTGGGATCAGTTTAACTACTCAGACATGGACTTTAGCCATTTCTGAGCATGGAGGGCCAGAAAACATTTTCCCTAATCTAGGCCAACAAAGACACACTGATCTGATCCAAGCCCAAAACCTGAGGGTCCGCAAACTGTAGCTAGAGACAGCCAGCCGGAGTCTTTAGATATATTGGAGTTTAGAGTGTCTCTTATGTGTTGTTCCTGTGTCAATGTGCATGCTGTCATTTCAATGATCCACAGTTCTACCCCTTACAGAGTAGAACACTGAGGCTCAACAAGGGAACATGCCTTTCCGGGGCTTCTTCTACAATCCATATTCCCTGCCGTCTCTCTGAGCAGCTCTCTCTCTCTCTCTCTCTCTCTGTAGTTCTCTCTCACTCGATCTCTCTCTCCCTTTCCCCCTCTCTCTCTCCCTCCACCTCTCTTCAGAAAAATCGAAGTGTTTCAATCAACCAACAACTTACCCGCTAAGTCAAACAAGCAGAGCAGAAAAATATGCAGGCTGTCCTGAAGTGGAAGAGAAGCAAACGTTTTCAGGCCGAAGAGGCCTTGCTTCATTTGGGTTAGCACCGTTCAGTGTTTCACTGGTGTGCGGCCAAGTGTAACAGCACACTTGAGCGTTTGTACCCCCAACATACCTTCAAATCGCTACAGATCTCTTTTCCACCAAGCCACCTGCTCTCATCTTGACTTATAAAGTTCTAGGAAACGACATTATGATTGACTGCCATAAGAGCACCAAGGGGCAGTAGGGATACCGCTGAATGATGGTTTTGTGTTTTGGGAGGAAGATAACAAGGTTAAGACGTTAATGCTATACAAAAGTGTCCTGATCAGACCACGTAGAATCGTAGATCATCATATGAACATAATTAAGATGCTACATTTATCAATGATGACACTTTATCAAGCCCTCGTCATCATATATACAGTCGGGCAATGTTTTATGGGTGTAGTGATAATTCATCACTGCACTGGTTTCTGCTGCTTGAGGTCTGAGGGAAACCTCACTAATTAAGCTTTTCTTTGAAAACCGAAACGCTATTGGAAAATGCACATTCGAGTCAGTTATGATTTATTTGATGTATTTTCCTAATATATAAAAATAAAAAAATAAAAAACTTTGGGATCTAGCCTGTTCTTCATGATTTAAAATAATATTTTGGCAATGCTAAAATTAGCTAAGATTAAAAAAAAGATTTGCACCCAAATGAAAAGCATATGGGCTTACATTTAGTCATAGCCTCTTTTCCTCTGTTCTTGCAGACAACAACTACTTGTTCTCTACTGACATTCTTCCAGGGAAGCAACGAATAATCTCACCGCACAGCTAAGAATGAATTACCTCAGGAACCCGTCACCAAAGAGCAGCCCGGGATCATAACAGACCTCGAAGGAACATCAGACCACACAACAAAAGGAGTATCTCTTTCCAGCGCTTGAGAGGGATGGAAAGTCCATGAACACAGTTAAGTCATAAAGCAGAAGCTTTTAGAAATAGGGATTCACCTTGGACCAGTAACCTGCTGGAATCCACACAACACAACATTAAACTACACCAACAAATGTGAAACAAATTACATTAGAGGCCGGCAAATAAATAACTAGACAAACAAAATGCGTATGAAGCCGCAATACAGAGGCCGTCAAGCAGGAACTAATCCCATTGGGTAATCTGAATGACAGGATGACTTAATACAAACATGTATTTAGCTTTACCCCAGATATACTGTTACGTTAATCCAATCTATAAAGCCTCTTCACGCATTACATCGGAAGACTGACAATTCCCGCAGAGAAAACACGGATTCTTAGTTGAATTCCTTCTATGGGCAAAGGGCATTATTAACAGCTTGCTAGGCTATTTCTTTGAAAATAGTGATTTATGCAACGCATCCAGAGGTGAGTTTCGTCTCAGGATTTGTTTCCAGGAGTTTCACACCAGTGAGATCAATGATCTAAGAATAAGAAGGAATGAGACATCTTTCAATTAGGCGGACTACAAAAAAAGGACAGCTCAAACAAAAACCAGAGCCAGGCAATATAACAAGTTTGCCTGAAAGTTTTGTAGAAGCTGAAATCCTGATCAAAATACCCATTATGCACCTCTTCCCACAAGGTGAGTTGTTGGTGTCAGAAGTAGGATCAAAGTGCTTCCATGTGGTAGGAAAGAGCTGTGGTGGGAAAGCTCTGTACAAACACACTCATCTCTGAGCTCTGTCAGACAAAGGCCCCGGGGTCTCTCACATCTCCTGATCCACACAGAAAATCAGATTATGATCAGAGGATCGCTGCACAGTACACTGAAGCCAGATAGAGATGACAGATCTGAGGCAGGAATGGAATGAAGATTCTACTCATTAATATACTGTATACAATCATCTACTGTATATACTCGGACTCACATAATAATACAGAATTTCCCTCGACCACAAATTGGGGAAAACAAACATTCTTTACCATTGACCCCCACTGTAAAAAGGCCAACTTCGTCACTGATTTTTAGTTATACATAAATAGCACAAAAAAAAGCTGCCGTGTTGTTCAATGTACATGTGACTAGGTCAAAAACAAAACCTACGGTTCGCTTTGCTCCCACGTAGGGAAACAGAGACTGCTAAAAGAGCCCTGTGGCTTTAGGCTATTTAGCGTGGGTGAGTGTGAAATTGTGGAGACCCGGTGTCTAAGTAGGCTAAACGTAGCTATGTGTGTGGAAAACATTTAACAACAGGTAAGACATATAACTTGTTTAGTATCGTATGTTTGTAAATCCACTCAGTATCTGCATCTGTATACTCTGTTTTTGTGCGTTGTTGGTATTGGCTAGCTTAATGTTCCGGCTGGTAGATAACTAGCACTCACTAATGTGGCTGCTAGCACCATCATGAAAAGGGGCATGAGGGAAGCCCTACAATATTATGTTTTTCTAAGTAGTGAGAATGCTCGTGAGCAGTCTATTTTTTTACTTAAACAAGTAGACAACAAGAAAATTGTTTTTGCTGTGAGCCAATGGGGTAACCAAGGTGACCATGGGTGTTTTTCCCCCAAGGCGGGAGGGGACTCAAGATTCTATTTAATACTGACTAGGACTTTACAGTACATTCTAAAGAATTGTCCACATCAATACAAAAGTTGTGTGATGAAATTGCTGAAGTAGGTGGTTGTGGTACCACCACCATGAAGCATCTCTCTAGGAAATCCATCTAGGTACCAATTCCCTAAACAGATAACCTTTTCAGCTACCACTTCTGGTAGAAATGTTGTTACCCATAATTCTTCATCTAGCTTTTAAACCTTGCCATAGTTCCGCTTGGGGGCTCACACTTGTAGTGGCATCAAACATCTCTATCTTCCACCATGTATCAAGACGTAATGCTTATTATAACAGACCATCTGTTGTGAAACATGAGTGTCTCTGACTCCTTCAGGGTTGACCCCAGGCCTGTTACTCACCTCCCTCCCTAATGGTCTTATTTCCTGCTGACCAATTGAATGGGTCACCACAGAGGGCAGCCCCTAGTGACAGACATGCATAGCTGGCTAGCTAGCCAGAACCAAATCTTGTGCTGGCTAAGCGCAGCCCAACTCTAGGCTCAAGTCTCACAAAGTGTTTACCAGAATATACAAAACCACAATCCATGTCATATTAAGGAGGCTGGAAACCTTCAACTGCAAGCAATAACTCTCTCCAGTCCAAAGACCCTAAGTTTTGTTGGACAAACCAAGCAACAGGAAGCCAGCGGTAGTAAAAGTTACTTTGAAATACTCTATTCGGCCCAAACCTCCTTGATTAACTCAGGTTACCAGCTGGAACATGAACAAGATGAAGAGGTTCATCTCTTGACATCGAGTCATAAATCCGAGATTGAAACAAATCTGTGACTAGTGAATTGTGGGTTTCTCATTTTGGGGCTGTTTTGTGGTTCCAAAGGGCCTCATAACCTTCTCCAAGTTGTGGCCTGGGGTCCTTTTCTTTTAGGTAACATTTTTGAGGTCAGCTCAAAAGAGGGGCTTACATGGTTGCTCCCCCCCCCCCCCCCGTCATCATTTAAGTGTATGACAGCACTAGGATCACATGAGGTGCTTGTTGAGTGACGGTTTGATCAGGAATGACTACAGACCGCAGTGATTGTTGATGTTGGAGCCTTGCCAAGAGTTCTGCTTGCTTTGTGAGCCTATGTCTTCCTCTTAACCAAACTAACCAGGAGCTCCATGTAACGTAGAGGACACAAGACTCGCTGAGTTTAGTACCACAGAACATGTCTGGGAAAGGGGATGTGTTATTTGCACCAGGAGACTGTAATAAGAAAAGTATGTTATATAAGAAGTCGTCTTGTCGTAGCTGATGGCCCCCGGACCTTCATGAGGTAAGTACCGTTAAGTAAGCCTAATTCAGGTAAGTAAACAGCTACACATCCATCGTATTACCCTTCATATAAGTGTAATAAAGGGTGTTTTTATATTTTTTATATATAAGTTATATAAATGTTATAAATTGAAATACTTATTTTTGTTGAGATTACATATAAAATAGCTGAAAAATAACACCAAATGCTAATACAATGAAGGCATTGCTTTGAACTCGGTTACCCCAAAAGGAAAATGTTTATTGAAGTAAATTGCTGTATGTTTACCGAGGGAAGCATACAGTAGTAACTATGGCCCTAATAGCTTGTGGAAAACTACAAGCCATTCTGTGGCTTGACGCATATTGCCGTGTTCAGCATATTCACTGAACATTTCTCAGCATTTCCTTCCATTTGGGAAAACACTCATGGAAGAAATGCTGCAATTTCCACTCAAGCTGCTTTGCACTTAAAGGGGCAGTGCAGTCAAAAACGTGATTTGCATGTATTATATTATATGTATTATATGTATTTCCACACTTTGAGGTTGGAATAATACTGTGAAATTGGTGAATGGTGCTATAGGAGGATGGGCTCATTGTAATGGCTGGAATGGAATAAATTGATGGAATGGAGTCAAACGTGGTTTCTTTTTGTTTGATGTGTTTGATACCATTCCATTGAATCTATTCTAGCCACTACAATGAGCCTGTCCTCCTATAGCTCCTCCCACCAGCCTCATCTGCGGTGGCCCCCAAACTGCAGAACGAGCAATGAGGAAGTCTATTGCTGGTGCAGTAAGTTTCTCAAAACCAAGTGATATTGCTTTCAAAAAAAACTGTTCACTTTTAATCAGTCCTTAAATCACCCAGGAGAAGGAATTGGCACTCCATAGAAAATGTCAAATTCAAACAAGACTGAATCAAAAGCAGTAGTCTGGTAATTATAACCCGGGTGGTCCGAGCACTGAATACTGATCGTCGGAAAACCGTGGTATATCAGACATTATAAACTTGGGTGGTTAAAACCCTGAATCCTGATTGGCTGACAGCCGTGGTATATCAGACCATATACCAACGATATGACAAAACATTTATTTTTACTGCTCTAATTACATTGGTAACCAGTTTATAATAGCAATAAGGCACCTCACGGGTTTTGGTATATGGCCAATATACCCCGGCTAAGGGTTGAATCCATACCAAAACCCCTCGTGCCTTATTGATTAATTATAAACTGGGTGGTTCGAGTCCTGAATGCTGATTGGCTGACAGCCGTGGTATATCAGACCGTATACTACAGGTATGACAAAACATTTATTTTTACTACTCTAATTACATTGGTAACCAGTTTATGGCCAATGTACCACATAATTTTCTACAAAATGTAAATTGAAAAAAGGTCAACTGAAATTAAGTGCAGCTTGTTTGCAGTCTTTTCAACTTCGGTTTTAAGTGATTGTGTTAGCTGTGTTGTTTTCAGTGCCAGTTGAAATCTCACCTCATTCGCTCATTGTTATGGATGTATCCAAATAAAATGTCACTAGAAAACAGCTTAAACAAATGCAAATGCAGCTACTTTGCTGTAATTCTGGCTAGCTAGCAAGGAAGGGATAAGAATGTTGCCAGCCAGTATGGCAATGGAACATTTATAACGAACGAGTATACAGAAATACTTATTATAAAAATTCAGAAAATATACAACTATTTTACATAGGTTTAAAGATTAACTTCTTGTGAATCCAAACAAAGTGTCAGATTTAACCTTTCTGATCTCCCCATCCCGGATCCGGGTTCGTGAATACAGACTCAAGCTCATTACCATAACGCAACGTTAACTATTCATGAAAATCGCAAATGAAATGAAATAAATATGCTAGCTCTCAAGCTTAGCCTTTTGTTAACAACACTGTCATCTCAGATTTTCAAAATATGCTTCTCAACCATTGCAAAACAAGCATTTGTGTAACAGTATTGATGGCTAACGTAGCATTTAGCATTAGCATTCAGCTGGCAACATTTACACAAAAAAACAGAAAAGCATTCAAAAAAATCATTTACCTTTGAAGAACTTCAGATGTTTTCAATGAGGAGACTCTCAGATAGCAAATGTTCAGTTTTTCCTGAAAGATTATTTGTTTAGGACAAATCGCTCCGTTTTCTGCGTCACGTTTAGCTATGAAAAAACCCCTGTATCCAGGATTGTGTAAATCTATCAGCAAGCTCATTAGCATAACACAACGTTAACTATTTATGAAAATCGCAATTGAAATGAAATAAATATGCCATCTCTCAAGCTTAGCCTTTTGTAAACAACACTGTCATCTCAGATTTTCAAAATATGCTTCTCAACCATAGGAAAACAATAATTTGTGTAAAAGTAGCTAGCTAGAGTTAGCATTTAGCGTTAGCATTAGCGTTAGCATCCAGCACGCAACATTAACAAAAACATAAAAGCCTTCAAATAAAATCATTTACCTTTGAAGAACTTCTGATGTTTTCAATGAGGATACTCTCAGTTAGATATCAGATGCTCAGTTTTTCCAAAAAGATTCCTTGTGTATTAGAAATAGCTCCGTTTTATACATCACATTTGGCTACCAAAAAAAATCCATAAATTCAGTCCTCAAAACGCAAACTTTTTTCCAAATTAACTCCATAATATCGACTGAAAACATGGCAAACGTTGTTTAGAATCAATCATCAAGGTGTTTTTCACATATCTCTTCATTGATATATCGTTCTTGGACACATGCTTTCTCCCCTGAATCAAATGGTAAAGTAGAAGCAGCTGGCAATTGCGCACCGAATTCGACGCAGGACACCAGGCGGACACTTGGAAAATGTAGTCTCTTATGGTCAATCTTCCAATGATATGCCTACAAATACGTCACAATGCTGCTAAGACCTTGGGCGAACGACAGAAAGTGTAGGCTCATTCGTTGCGCAATCACAGCCATATAAGGAGAGAATGGAAAACAGAGCTTCAGAAATTCTGCTAATTCCTGGGTGATGCATCATCTTGGTTTCGCCTGTAGAATGAGTTCTGGGGCACTTACAGACAAAATCTTTGCAGATTCTGAAACTTCAGAGTGTTTTCTTTCCAAAACTGTCAAGAATATGCATAGTCGAGCATCTTTTCGTGACAAAATATCGCGCTTAAAACGGGAACGTTTTTTATCCAAAAATGAAATAGCGCCCCTAGAGCTCTAACAGGTTAAAAAATGCTTTACGGCGAAAGTATACCTTACGATTATTTGAGAACATAGCCCAGCAGACAAATCATTCCAAACAGTAACCTGCCAAGTAGAAGAGTTACACAAGTCAGAAATAGAGATACAATTAATAACCTACCTTTGATGATCTTCATATGTTTGCACTCAGAAGACATTTATTCAATAAATGTTCTTTTTGTTCGATAAAGTCTCTCTTTATATCCGAAAACCTCAGTAATCCACAGGCTCAAACGCAGTTACATCAGGCAGACAAAAAAATCCAAATTGTATCCGTAAAGTTCATAGAAACATGTCAAACGATGTTTACATTCAATCCTCAGGTTATTTTTAGCCTAAATAATCAATAATATTTCACCCGGACAATAACATCGCCAATATAAAAGGTAAACAAGAAAGGCAATCTCGGTCGCGCACATGAAAAAGCTCTGTGACACGGCAGGGTCCACTCATTCAGACTGCTCTTACTCCCTCATTTTTCAGAATACAAACCTGAAACAATTTCTAAAGACTGTCTAGTGGAAGGCATAGGAACTGCAAAAAAATCCTACTTCCTGAATGGATTTTTCTCAGGTTTTCGCCTGCCAAATCAGTTCTGTTATACTCACAGACATTATGTTAACAGTTTTGGAAACTATAGAGTGTTTTCTATCTAAATCTACTAATTATATGCATATCCTATCTTCTGGGGCTGAGTAGAAGGCAGTTTAATTTGGGTATGCTTTTCATCCAAAATTCCAAATGCTGTCCCCTACCCTAGAGAAGTTAATTCAAATGTGTCAATCATTACTTGAATATGTTGGTAACCCATTGTATAAAAGTGATAATCCCCTCAAACACCAGCTTCTTGGGCATTATCACTGAAGTATACCATGGGTATAACAAAATAGTACTATTTACTGGTGTAATTACGTTGGTTGAACATCAAAGGAAATGGCAGTCACTGTTCCTGAGTCAGTCAGAGAGGGTCCTTTGGTTCCTGCGTCTCTCTTTTCATGCCTGTTACCCTGCCTCTCCACGTTCAAAGAGCACGAGGGGATGACAAAGAGAGAGAGAGACAGAGAGAGGGGAAAGAGAAAGAGGGAGCGAGAGAGAGAGAGAGCAGATAGATGACAGGAAGCGGCTCGTCCTCTGAACAGAGACAGAGATACACCCAGGGCTCATGTGTCACCTGACCTCATTTTAAGACGGACCTGCCGGGTTGTGGAGAAGGCAGGGGTGTACTCTTTCACTCCCCATTTTCTTTTCTTCCTCAAAACGATAGAAAAAAAAGAACGGCCCACACAAATCAGAGTGAAATATCTTCCTGGAAACCATCCGCAGAGATGAAAGCACTGTGGTGAAGTCACTCAACAAAAACGCAACATTCAGGAATACAGAGCTCCTCCATTACTGAAAACTGGCATTGTATGGCGTTGTATTCCTCACAGCTTGACATCTAAAGACAGGGTGTGTGTGTGTGTGTGTGTGTGTGTGTGTGTGTGTGTGTGTGTGTGTGTGTGTGTGTGTGTGCGCGCGCGTGCGTGCGTGTGTTAGGGTTGGGAGATATCGTGAATACCAGTACGGATCGACATACGCTATTGTAAAAATCCATACCGGTATATAACAATATTTTTATACAGTGCTAAATAAAAAAGTATATAATTTGGACTACTTCAATGTCAGTTATGTCCTAGTTTGGTTGAGTATAAAACCATCAGAATGGAGAAAGCCCGTTAAAATCACTGGGATGCCTTGCCTAGCCAACAGCTTGCCTCTAAGCAAAGGCTGAGTCTGAGGCTCTGCATTTGACCATGGAACTATGGTTAAAGTTATACCACGAGGAGGCATCCCCAACTATTTGTGAACGGTAAGAGGTCTGGAAAGAGGGGGGGAAGGAAGAGGGGATGAATAAAAAAGGAGAGTAAATGTGTGTGAGGGAGATCGTACGTACTGTATGAACTTCAATGTATACTCCAGTGTACCATACTACCCACTTCTAATGCAAACACAGGCAGCCATTGCTGCATTAGTGTCTGCCCCAACACCAACACTGTCAGGGCAGATGCACTCCAGGACAAGCACAACACACACACACATATACACACACTGAGGCAAAGAGACCGACAATACCCATCAAATCAAATCTTATTTGTCACATGCTTCGTAGGTAACAGGTGTAGGCTAACAGTGAAATGCTTACTTACGGGTCCTTTTCCAACAACGCAGAGTTAAAGATAAGATTGAAAAAAAAATGAATACAAATGCTAAAAAACACACACAAGCATTAACACAAACATAAGCAGAGACATTCTTTCCTATGACATCTGTCTGTCTGTCTGTCACATTCTTTCCTATGACGTCTGTCTGTCTGTCTGTCTGTCTGTCTGTGTCCTGCAGTGAAACCCCGTATGGAGAGTGTGTGGCACTCCATCTGCAACACAGGAAGTTCCATGGCCTTAGGGGAACAACCCCAGCTGTGTGGTCCTCCTGACCACACACACACACACACACACACACACACACACACACACACACACACACACACACACACACAGCCGAGCCTGGGTCCCTGACCACCCGACCACACAGG
The DNA here is from genome assembly GCF_057628025.1 of Oncorhynchus mykiss. Taxonomy (NCBI): domain Eukaryota; kingdom Metazoa; phylum Chordata; class Actinopteri; order Salmoniformes; family Salmonidae; genus Oncorhynchus; species Oncorhynchus mykiss. The sequence continues at coordinate 62,269,373 of NC_143022.1, forward strand.
AACCACAGGTCAGGAGCCGCTGTATCACTGGAAGACATTGTAACATGACCTTGTTTGCCAATTCTGTTCCTGTCGGGGGAACAGTGGTAAAAGGCAGGACGTGGGGGGCTGGCAGGCCGCACAGCTATGTGCCCACTGATGCAACATCAAAAGGAAAACAAACAAAAACATACATTTCCTCTGCTGGCCTGGCACATAATGCGGAGCGGAGCCCATTGTCAGGTCAGACACAACACTGACGTTGGCCTTTCTATATATATATGTCATCACCATGGTAGATAAGGAGAGGAAACGAGGCCTGAATGTGTTCCCTGATCAGCAAGGCTGTGTTAGCCTGCACCTGCATGGACAGACCATTGTTTGTGTGCTGCCCTCTGGGATGCAGGCCCAGGCATAACCAATGAACAGCAGCACTGGGATGTAAGGAGAGGAGGGATCGTATAGGACAAACAGGAAACAGGTTGACATGGCAGCGTCGTGTTAATTATAAAAACGTTTTCAAATGTTTTGCAACAGAAACATTTAATGTTCATTTCTTATTGGATAAGCCCGGGTTCCCTCCGCGTTTCAGTCCGTTTTCATCCATTTCGTGGCGAAAAAACATGATGTTGTTACATGGGCCCGCGTTTGAACTCTTAGCCATGCTGTGGAGAGCCAATCACAGAGGAGGGTTTGTGTAAGAGCAGGCTTTGGTTGGCTGATTTCATCTCCTGTAGTGGGCCCTGCAGTCAGAAGCTGTGGTTGTTGGACCAGACCCTGTCAGAGCTAGCCAGAGAAGCCAGCTCTCACAGAGCCGAGCGGAGCAAAACAAGAGGCTCCATAGTGTCAATAAAGACTGAGAGACGGTGGATGTTTTTGGAGAGAGGCAACTTTACAAAAGCAGCCCAGATGGGGCTCTGCTGACTTTAATAACAGAACAGAACACAAGGTCATTTCAGCACACATCACATTAGAAGGAAAAAATAACCACCTCCAAAATCCCTAAGCAATGAGTTGGCAGTGTTGTGTTTAAAAAAAGAAGTTACTCCTCGCACAAAACATTTTAATTATTCAACCTCTGCTGCGCGATTCCTCTGTGGGAACAAATCAAGTTGGACACAGCCAAGGTTGGGATGAAGACAAAGCACAGAGGGAGAGTGAAAGAGAGAGGGGGTAAGTGGGGGGGATAGACGGAGAGGGCGATACAGTAGACAGCCTGAAACGAGCCAACAAATGGAGTCATAAGAGGAAAGGATAGAGGAGAGAGAGAGGGAAGGAGAAATGGAGGGATAGACGGAGAGAGAGATACAGTAAGCAAAGGCAAAATTGGTCCAGCAAAGGGATTCATAATGGGAAGGAAGGGAAAATTCAACCAGAAATGAGGGAGAAAAAAAACAGAGAAACAGACATGCAGAGTCTCGTATGTAACACCACAGAGGGAAAAGTGTGAGATCAGACAAGAAGGTTGGTTTGTTTAATATATTTTTATTTTACCCCGTTTCTCCCCAATTTTGTGGTATCCAATTGGTAGTTACAGTCTTGTCTCATCACTGCAACTCCCGTACAGACTCGGGGGAGAAGCGAAGGTAGTGCGTCCTCCGAAACACAACCCAACCCAGCCACACTGCTTCTTGTCACAATGCCCACTTAACCCAGAAGCCAGCCGCACTAATGTGTCGGAGGAAACACTGTGCACCTGGCGACCGTGTCAGCGTGCACTGCGCCCGGCCCGCCACAGGAGTCGCTAGTGCGCGATGGGACAAGGAAACTCCTTGCCGCCCAAACCCTCCCCTAACACGGACGACGCTGGGCCAATTGGGCGCCGCCCCATGGGTCTCCCGGTCACAGCCGGCTGCGACAGAGCCTGGACTCGCACCCACAATCTCTAGTGGCACAGCTAGCACTGCGATGTAGTTCCTTAGACCACTGTGCAACTCGGGAGGCCTGGTTTGTTTAATTAACGCAATTGAGGCGGCGGGGAGAATGATTCGCTGCTTGTTATCGAGCTCCTCGCTCCGCTTGTCTAATTACTGCCCACTGAAACAGGACATACTGTAGATTATGGGCTAATGCCGCTAATGCTGCTAGCTAAAGCAGTATTGCGTATAACCAGACCATACTCTAATTTAGAAAAATAAATCCAAAATGGCCCACTGTGTGAAAAAATATGTTTTCCTATAGTTTCAGGTTTTCACTCTCAAAATATATTTTTTTTATAGAAAGACAGCAACAAAAGGATGTTCTAATGCGTATACCACATCAGGAGAAAAAAATGTAGGTCTGGGAAAAATGTAATTGAGGGAGGGTGTAGTTTCCCTTTAATTCAAATGTGCACTTAGCAAGAGACTGTTTTTCTAGCTGTGTTTCTATGCTGTACAACAATGCAGACCTACAGTGTAGGCTATGTGTAATGGTAGAGTTTGCAAAACAAATGCCCTCCCAATTGATTCAAATCTTCATGTAATAATTTTGCCAGGTAGGCCTCCTTTGCAGTCAACAATTAATTGGGAAGTTTTTTTGGGAAAGCATTTGGAAATGTTCATTCAAAACAGCGGATGATGATTGAATTGTGCATCGCAAAGATCCAACCAAGACCGGACCAAACTTTTTCAACAACTGGATTGTATACCCAATGTGGCCTTAGCCTTTACAGGTAGATATCATAAGTTTAATGGTCTTTCCTACCTACCAGCTCCATGAGACAATTAACTGCACACTCTTGCTGCGAATGTGCTTTGCAATTGTGTAAGCTACTTTGTGCATGATTTCTCTACTGAACTACATAATTGATAAGCCATATACTAGGGATGCACGATATATCGGTGAACATATCCGAATCGGCCAATATTAGCTAAAAATGCCAACATCGGTATAGGTCGATGTCTAGTTTAACGCCCGATGTGCAAAACCGATGTTAAAGCTGACGTGCATACCTATATAATGAAGGGACATGATGTAACGCAAAAAAATTGCGCTATACGTGCAACACAGCATTCCTAAACTAGCCCACAATGTCTGCTGTGTGGATTGAGCAGTCAACAAGTCAAAATTTCAACGAGACAACTCAAAGGTGAAATCCATTAAAGCCAAGATAATGGAATGAATTGCCATTGACAATCAACCGTTCTCTGTCGTGAGTGATGTTGGCTTTCGCCGACTGGTCGAGCACCGGTTAACACTACCAAGTACGCAATTTTTTCGATGGATTATCACAGTAATAGCGTCAATGCTATTAGCTTCACAACATACATACTATGGAACGCCGTTTGAGTCTTTGCGTGTCAAAAAAGACACAGTAGCACTGTCAAAGCTGTACAAAAAAGTCAGCAAACAAGCAAACACCGACCACGAACGATGTGTTTACAATACCGCGTTGGTAATAAAGCCTCATTTGTTCGGCCGCAACTTCCGGAGTAGCTAGCTCTAGCTTGTTACCTAGCACTTGTTGTTCACCTATTGAAATTGAACTTAACCCTGTTGCCCAAAGCTAACATTATAAGCAGCCAGCTAGCTTCATCTGACTAGTGAGGTTCAACCGGACCAGGTTATGTGTTGTGAAGTTAGCCACAATAAGGATTAGGCACAATAGTGGAATTGCGGTGTGCCTTCAAAATAAAAGTATGTCATTGACAGTGATGCAAATGAATACAAATAGTAGAATTATGCCATACTTTTATTTTGAAGGCTAACTGGAAAGTCTACTATTGTGGCTAATCCTTATTGTGGCAAGCTTCACATAGATGGTTCCGACCACCATGAATCAAATAAGAACTGTCTTATAAATTAGGGTTATTTTAGATGATGACACCTAGCTAGCTAACTATAGCTACTGAAACAGATTATGTTGTATTATTTGACACTTCAAATAGTGTTATTTGACGTGTATCTTTTTTGACACACAAAGACCCAAACAGCGTTCCATAGAAATCCTGGTTGAGAATGAAATGACTGAACAAATGAACAATGAAACAGCACAGCAAGTAAGTGAAAGAAATAGGTTTTGATTATGTTTTACTGGTCATGGGGACATACGTAAATGCCAACAAATTAACTTTTTGGTCAGTGTGGTGTGTGTGTGTGTAACCTATATTTAACAAGGCAAGTCAGTTAAGAACAAATTCTTATTTACAATAACGGACCAGCCGAATCTGGGCCAATTGTGTGGCGCCCTATGGGACTCCCAATCACGGCCGGACGTGATACAGCCTGGATTCGAACCAGGGACTGTAGTGACGCCTCTTGCACTGATGCCTTAGACCGCTGCATCCATGTGTGTGTGTGGTAACTATTTAACTGTACTAGAATGCTTAAAAGGTCTCAATTTTTTTAATATTGGTTATCGATAGCATTTGTTTTGGCAAGGACAATATTGGATATCGGTATCGGCTAAAAATGTAATATCGGTGCATCACTACCGTATACCTCCACTACACTACTTTGACACGCATCACAGTGGGGATTAAGAAGTGAATGCAATGCTCACTGAAAAAAAGTGGGTATACGGCATATACCCTCCAATACACCACTGGATGGGGACATGTAAGTTAAACACTGCTATTACCAGGCCAGTGAGGGCACATTGAGATCACAGGTCAACAGAGCTGCAGTACCATTGGACTGTCTTTCCCATAGGCTAATAAATAAATCCATACACAAATCAGCCTGCCTGTTAGAAAACAATTACAAAGCAGGGTAGCAAGCAGTCAGCCTCTGCAGTGTGTGCAGAGAGCGAGAAAAAGAGAGGGAGAGAAAAAGAGAAAAGGTGGTAGAGAGCAAGACTGACAGGGGATTCAGCTGTTCATTTCAGAAAGTTCGAAAACCTCTGACTGACATTTTAACAGATCTTTCTTTAGGCAGAGAGAGAGTTGGAAAGAGAGAGTTGTGAAAAACAGAAAATTGTCAAAGGTAAGCTCAGGTGTGTTTGAAGCCAGCACGCTAACAGTAAGAATGAGCGGCTTGTAGTTATGCTAGCTGAGCGTAGTCACTGTAGGGGGCTGTGAAACTCTTTCTCTCGGTCTCTGTCTCTCTCCCTCTCTTCTGTTAAACCTCACATTCCACGGGCACAGACTGCTCTCTCTGCATGTTTCATTCCATTTCATTCATCCCACCTTCAGAAGAACAGTAACAATAAGATTTAGCCAGAAAATGTATGCCAACAACTGGCTTTGTTTCCCAAAGTCAACATGGTTAAAGGATCACCTGACATACCAAAAACACATAGAGTCAGATGGTTTAACTCCCCAAACTTCTCTCACTTAAAGGAATGAAAACAGTGAGAGCGGGGGAAAAGAAACTACAGTAAGACTTCCTCCAAATCCACAATCCTATGTACACTGAATCATGGTTTCCCAGTGCCAAAGATGCATACACACAAAAGCCCCCTTTTGAAACTCTGAGAACTGCAAACTTCTAACTTCTAGAATAAATATATTTGTAAGAAATTCCTATTTGCAAGGAGTTGCTGCTCAAAAGCTGCAACCGTGCTTTTCCAAAGTCTGTAAGAACACTGGAGCTACTGTGGCCTTTGGTTCTGGTCCAATATGTATGAGGAGAGTAGCTTCGAAAGCACAAGGGGTGCGTCCCGAATGGCTCCTTCTTCCCTATTTATTGCACTACATAGGGAATAGGGCACCTTTTGGGACAGAGATCAGAAAGCTCTAAACATTCATATGAACTCTGTGCCAACGGTGCAGAGTCCTCCTTTACACTCTCCTTTACACTCTATCCTATAGTAATCCCCAGCTCCACAGTGGGCGGCTAGGGGCGAGCCTGTGCACGTGGGGTTGAGCGTAGGCTTGGGCAATACCCAGATTGTCATACATTCATACCGACCTTGTACCATCCTGGGATATTATGTAATACCGGCACTGAACACAAGGGGCACTTCAAACCCCGATGAGCCTCTGTAATCCAAAAGGTTAGCAATGCTAACAAGCACATGTCAAATCCCATAGAAAATGCTAGCTAAATGCTAATGAGTGCAACTATTTGCAAGCAGGGAATAGAACCGGTTCAGGGACCAGAACTGGAAACCCAAAAATAAATAATTTTTTGAGGAACAGAATCATAACCTGGAACGAAAGTGATCTATACTGTTCCGGAACAGAACTGTTCTTTTTTAAATCATGGTGTAACGGTCGTTGTTGCATGAAGGATCGGACCAAAGCGCAGCATGGTAAATGTTCATGATTTTATTTAACACTGAACACTAGAATAAAATAACAAAGTGAGAAACTAAACCGAAACAGTCCTGTCAGGTGCAGAACACTAAACAGAAAACAACTACCCACAAAACATAGGTGGGAAAAAGCTACCTAAGTATGGTTCCCAATCAGAGACAACAATAGACAGCTGTCCCTGATTGAGAACCATACCCAGCCAAACCAAAGAAATACAACACATAGAAAAATGAACATCGAATGCCCACCCAAATCACACCCTGACCAAACCAAAATAGAGACATAAAAAGCTCTCTAAGGTCAGGGCATGACAACTGGTTAATAAAAAAAATTACGTTCTGGCCAATTTTTTCAGTCCCGCAAACAATGCAACAAAGCAATCTATGCAAAGCCCTCACTCTGTCACTCAGAAACGTATTCCAGTGTCTGCCTGTCAGCTAAAAATCTTTGCCAGTGCATGTGTCGGCTACCTGCATCTCCCCCTCCAAAGCATAGGCTACTGTAGCTGATTCAGAAATTAGGGAAAGATTTATTTTAACTACAGAAGAACGGATTCACTTTTTCAATGCTAGTTAAGGATACTATATGTATCACGTTCCACATTGGATTTATTAACTACAAAAAGGTAAGATGTTTTTAATTTCTGGTGCCGCTCTGCACACACAAGCCTGTTAGCTAGCTCTGGTCCAAAGTTAAGCCAACTCTCAGAAGTTCAAATACATTCAAACTTCCTCCATAGAAGCCACTCACTCCTCTGTAGGTATAATTCTATGGACCTAATTCAGATAATGCAAATCATAACAACATGCCCAGCGCTTCAGTCAAAGCATCCTCATCCACCCTACACTTATCTGTCCATCGTGCATATAAACAAATATACTCTATAGCTTGCCCGCTCCATAGCCAGCTGCTCTATCCGCACTGATTGGTGAAGTAATTTAACATGGAGCTAAATGTAAAAAATATATATATTTCAGAGGTTTAAAAAGGAACTGAAAGGAATGCAATGAACCAGTACTTTTTTGGGGGTTCGGACCGGTTCATAATATTATTTTGCAGGTTTTGCAGTGGAATGGAACCCAAAAATAATGGTTCTGTTCAGAACGAAACAATTGGAAAATAATTTTGGTTCCAACCTCTGTTCGCAGGACAGACATGCTACTCATAGTTTGCTGCACGCACCAAACAAATATCAGACAGCAAGGCTCTTGATGCAAGAGAGGATTCACTGCTGTTACCAAGATAAGATTGATTTTGCAAGAAGCTAACCAGTTAGCTAGATAACTACAGTATATTGAACAAAAATATAAACGTAACATGCAACAATTTCAACTATTTTACTGAGTTACAGTTTATATAAGGAAAGCAGTAAATTTAAATAAAATACATTTAAATCAGCTGTCTGGGTGGCTGGTCTCAGACGATCCCGCAGGTGAAGAAGCCGGATATGGAGGTCCTGGGCTGGCGTGGTTACACATGGTCTGCGGTTGGTTGGCCGGTTGGACGTACTGCCAAATTCTCTAAACCAACATTGGAGGAGGCTTATGGTAGATAAATTAACATTCAATTCTCTGACAACAGCTCTGGTGGACATTCCTGCAGTCAGCATGCCAATTGCATGCTTCCTCAGAACTTGAGACATCTGTGGCATTGTGTTTTTGACAAAACTGCACATTTTAGAGAGGCCTTCTATTGTTCCCAGCACAAGGTGCATCTGTGTAATGATCATGCTGTTTAATCAGCTTCTTGATATGCCACACCTGTCAGGTGGATGGATAATCTTGGCAAAGGAAAAATGTTCACCAACAGGGTTGTAAACAAATGTGTGCATAACCTTTTAGAGAAATAAGCTTTTTGTGCTTATGGAACATTTCTGGGATCTTTCATTTCAGCTCATGAAACATATGACCAATACTTTACATGTTGCCTTTATATTTATGTTCAGTGTAGTTATAAGACATCTAGTTGGCAGTTAGTTGTGAATTGCATACTGTAACTAGACCACCTGGTGTATGCTCCACAACAGTCAGTGACTCACAAGGCTCCGTTCTCTCATTGTTGTGTGCTTGTAAACAAATACTATGTGACTGGGGACTAACGGGAAGCTTCATCATGAAAAATAATGTGAAAGGTGAAATGAAGCTACAAGGTGCAAGCGACAAATATAAACATTTATTAAAAACTTCTAAGAAATTGTTTCAACGGTATTGTTGGTATTGAAAAAACATCCCGTGGCTATTTCCAAATACCCTGGTATACAGTATAGATGGTATACCACCCAAGCCTAATTGAGGGTTAGGGTACAGCACTGCAGGCTGCCATAGGGACAACTTAAGGACAGTAAAAGCAACAGTAAAAACACTACAGTGAATACTTTTGTGTGGGAATGTCAAATGCCCGCTGTAAATAAAACAGGATTAGCGTGGAGGAGCAGAGGGGCAATTGAGCGCTGAATCATGTCAGCTATGCTACTGAGCTATTGCTACGATTAGTTCATTCACCTTTAGGAGGGAGGGAGGAAATGAAGGAGGGGGGGGTTAATGGCTGGGATTACGCAACACTTCATTTGTCCCCTCCTCTTTTCCACCTTTCACACGGGGTGAGGCCAAATTAGGCAATACGTGCATTTTAATCAACTGCATTTGAAGCTCTCTCTGGAGTGTACTTCCTGGCCTAACACCTGAGCTGTAGGGAAAAAGGTCTAATGTGATGGATTTACAGGGGCTGTATGTGTTTATGTGGCATTAAACAATACTAGCTATACTTGGATCCAACCACATTTTGTAGATAGGGATCCTGAATCCCATGTGATGTGTAGAGTGAACACCCCAGTACAGAGGGAAAATGTGAATCTAGATAGATGAGCAAACAATGTCTCTGAATATGAGAATAAAAACACACATTGTTTGATTTCGCATCATTGCCACTTTGAGATCAAGTGAAGGCATTCAACGCTCATCTGCACTTAAGTCACTGAAACTCGCCCTGAATGGGACACCTGGAATTAAAACAGCTGCATCTGTACTATTCATATTAAGCATCGAGGTGTGAAGTGTACATTACAAATTATGAGGAAAAAAATTCTCAAAGTCAAGTACAGTTTACAATAGAAAACTTTACCCTTGAAACAGACAGAGCCCAATTGAGTGTCTGCTATGAGAAGGTGGTACTGGTGGTGGGAGTGGATATTGGGATGGGGGGGGTCTGATTATATACTCCCCCAGACCAGACGTGAGATAGGGCTGGCAGTGACCCAGGCAGGGGCCCTGGGGAATTAATCTGTTCAGTGTCAGTTTGCACCAGGCCAGGGTGACAGGCCTGAGACAACCAGGGGCCCCGGCCGGGCCCCTCTCCAACATTAACCCTCTCCACAGCCACCTCTTCCAGCACACACACCCTACCATTTTCAAGCAACTGTATATCAAAATCAAATCTCACAGGCTGACCACACCGCTCGTGTCGCGTGTGGGAGCGTTGCAAAATAAATGTAGAAATCTATATCATTCAATTATTGCACCCACACTGCTTGCGTGCGCCAACGAGAATCTGCGTTGCCAAGGGCTAAAATAGAAGTCCTTTCTATTTCTATTTCTGATGCAGATCGCACTGCAAGTCCTGCCTCTCCCATCTCCTCATTGGTTTATAGAAGCAGGTACCCACGTGCCATCTCCTCATTGGTTATACCCACGCGGGTGACTGAAAGACGAGGTCAGTGGCGGTAACGCACCCAATTTATGAAAGTTGCCAATCGCAATATAAAGTCAAGAGACTTTTTATGTGTGGATTAATTGGCGGAGTAGAAGACCTTGTGAATTTCAGATAAAATAACAACTCAGTGTTTATATCCCAGGACAAATTAGCTAGCAACAGCAAGCTAGATAAATAGGACAAATTAGAAGCAAGTGCAAGCTAACTAGCTAAATTGCCATAAATGCTTAATGCTTTTCGACCTGTCCACAAATTAATAGAATTGGTTCAGAGTTCGTTTTGATATTTTAACCTGCGTGTCGTGATCACGTTTGGTGTGGGGGGACAAAATATATTTATGCACGATGGCACACACGCGCAGCCGGTTTGGGTCCGTGTTATTGGTCACATACACGTTTAGCAGATGTAGTGAAATGCTTGTGCTTCTATTTCCGACAGTGCCAACAGTTCCAACAAGTAATAAAAAAATTAAAATGTAACCATTATTTAACTAGGCAAGTCCGTTAAGAACAAATTCTTATTTGTGAAATGCTTACTTACAACTCATTCTCATTCTGAAAAATAAGGTAGGCCACTCGATTTCAACCTCTGAACAAAGTGGACAGGCTAACATGCTGATCAAACAGTTGGAGACTACAGTTGGAAGGGTATGTTCATAACAATTCAATTGTAATACATTACCGGTCAAAAGTTTAAGAATACCTATTCATTCAAGGGTTCTTCTTCATTTTTAACATTGTAGAACAATGGTGAAGACATCAAAACTATGAAATAACACATATGGAATCATGTTGTAACCAAAAAAGTGTTAAACAAATCAAAGTATATTTTATATTTGACATTCTTCAAATAGCCCCCATTTGCCTTGATAATAGCTTTGTACACTCTTGGCATTCTCTCAACCAGCTTAATGAGGTAGTCACCTGGAATGCATTTCAATTAACAGGTGTGCCTTCTTAAAAAGTAAGTTTGTGGAATTTCCTTCCTTCTTAATGCATTTGAGCCAATCAGTTGTGTTGTGACAAGGTAGGGGGTATACAGAAGATAGCCCTATTTGGTAGAAGACCAAGTCCAAATTATGGCAAGAAAAGCTCAAAGAGAAATGACAGTCCAATATTCTTTAAGACATGAAAGTCAGTCAATGTTGAAAATGTCAAGAACTTTTAAAGTTTCTTCAAGTGAAGTCACAAAAACCATCAAGCAGTTTAAGCTCTCATGAGGACCACCACAGGAATGGAAAGACCCAGAGTAACCTCTTCTGCAGAGGATACGTTCATTAGAGTTACCACCCTCAGAAATTGCTGCCCAAATAAATGCTTCACAGAGTTCAAGTAACAGACACATCTCAACATCAACTGTTCAGAGGAGACCGCGTGAATCAGGCCTTCATGGACTAATTGCTGCAAAGAAACCTCTACTAAAGGACACCAATAAAAATAATAGACTTGCTGGGGCCTAGAAACACGAGCAATGGAAATTAGACAGGTGGAAATTTGTCCTTTGGTCTGGAGTCTAAATTTGAGATTTTTGGTTCCAACCGCCATGTCTTTGTGAGACGCGGTGTGGATGATCTACGCATGTGTATTTCCCACAGCAAAGCTCGGAGAAGGAGGTGTTATGGTGTGGGGTTGCTTGCTGGTCACACAGTCTGTGATTTATCTAGAATTCAAGGCACACTTAACCAGCATGGCTACCACAGCATTCTGCAGCGATATGCCATCCCATCTGGTTTGGGCTTAGTGGGACTTGGGGTGGCAGCGTAGCCTAGTGGTTAGATAGTTGGACTAGTAACCGAAAGGTTGCAAGATCGAATCCCCGAGCTGACAAGGGACAAATCTTTTGTTCTGCCCCTGAACAAGGCAGTTAACCCACTGTTCCTAGGCTGTCATTGAAAATAAGAATTTGTTCTTAACTGACTTGCCTAGTTAAATAAAGGTAAAATATATAGAATTTATACAATTTATTTTTCAACAGGACAATGACCCAAAACAATGACCCAAGGCTGTATAAGGGCTATTTGACCAAGAAGGAGAGTGATGGTGCTGCATCAGATAACCTGGCCTCCACAATCCCCCAACCTCAACCCAATTGAGATGGTTTGGGATGAGTCAGACCGCAAAGTGACGGAAAAGCAGCCAAAATGTGCTCAGTATATGTGGGAACTTCTTCAAGACCGTTGGAAAAGCATTCCAGGTGAAGCTGGATAAGAGAATGCCAAGAGTGTGCAAAGCCATCATCAAGGCAAAGGGTGGCTATTTGAAGAACATCAAAGATGAATATATTTTGATTTGTTTAACACTTTTTTGGTTACTACATGATTCCATAGGTGTTATTTCATAATTTTGTTGTCTTCACTATTATTATACAATGTAGTAAATAGTAGAAATAAAGAAAAACCCTTGAATGAGTAGGTGTTCTAAAACTTTAGACCGGTAGTGTGCCTCATTAGCTATCAAATAGACCAAAATTGGCTAGACTTCAAATATAAAGATTAGCTGGCTACTCACTAGCACATGGGCTTGTGCATGAGAGATTGTTTATGAGACCTAGCTGTGTTAATTTTTTATGCCTGCTACAAGAAGTTGGTAAATATAAGTGAATGCGCATGGTTCTGGTTATATTTGTAAAGGGCATTTTCATAGACGGGCTTGAAAGCCATATCTGTTATTATTGCAAAAAAAAGCAGTTTAAACTATTTTGATGAAATAATGAAATTATTAGTGGGTCTTATGATTGCGGAAGGCTTATATTTAGCCTTGGTGTAATTTCACAAACCCTGAAATAAGATTATTGCCATATGTTCCCATGTATTTTACCTTTAATTGTACAATGAAGCTCTTTTAGAAAAAACTAAATGCAGATATACAGTGCATTCGGAAAGTATTCAGACCCCTTGACTTTTTCCACATTTTGTTACGTTACAGCCTTATTCAAAAATTGATTAAATCATTTTTCCCCTCAGCAATCTACACACAAAATTCCATAATGACAAAAAAATAACTGGTAAATTTTTTAAAAATAATATCTGAAAACAACATTTACATAAGTAATCCAGCCCTTCACTCAGTACTTCGTTAAATAACCTTTGGCCGCGATTACAGCCTTGAGTCTTCTGGGTATGAAGCTACAAGCTTGGCACACCAGTATTTGGGGAGTTTCTCACATTCTTCTCTGCAGATCCTCTCTAGCTCTGTCAGGTTGGATGGGGAGCGTCGCTGCACAGCTATTTTCAGATCTCTCCAGAGATGTTCGATCGGGTTCAAGTCCCTGCTCTGGCTGGGCCACTCAAGGACATTCAGAAACTTGTCCCGAAGCCAGCCCCCATTGTTGAGGATCAGCATGGCGGATGTGTTGTTACCTACCCTTACCACCTGGGGTGGCCCGTCAGGAAGTCCAGAATCCAGGGAGGTGTTTAGTCCCAGTGTCCTTAACTTATTGATGAGATTTGAGGGCACAATTCCGTAACATATCATACGAAATGGGTGATGGTCATCCACAAATGAATACATAACATACAAAACGTAACATATCATACGAAATGGGTTAGGGTCATCCACAAATGAATACATAACATACAAAACGTAACATATCATACTAAATGTGTGTCTCGGATTTACATACAGAATAATATGAAATGCTGTGAGACCAGATAGGATATATTTTACTGCTGTCGCAAACTGAAATGATGTAGAGGAAACGTTGGATGTGCTGGGTCAGGTCTGACATTTCATGGGGAATGTAATGGTCTTCCTACACAGCCCACTCTGGTCATAAGGGTCATGTTGATAAAAGGGTAAAGAGTGTTTGCAGGGGCCTCTGTCTTTGGCCTGTTTATTGACTGGAGACTGCAGGACCACATCAGTGTTCGAGACCCCTGGCCTCCAAAGACACACATGCACACACACACAACAGGGAGGAACCTTTGATATCCTGAGGTAAAAAATGACATTCCCCTTATACCGTCTATACAACCACACATCATACAATAAGGCCAAAACAATGGAACCCTTGAGGCCACAGATCTCAGTGTGTAATAGCATGAGCATTATGTAGCCTAGTTTGATTTGCTCCCTCAAAAGCAGCATACACGACTGTGTTTGCCGTCATGCTCTTCTATTCTTGTAGGGACCAAAAATCCCCAAAAGGATAGTAAAACAAGGAAAATTCTCCCTCGTGGGGACATTTCCCACGTCCCCATGAAGACAAAGGCTATTTTAAATTTAGGGGTTAGGTTTAGGTTAAGGGGTTAGTGGTTAGGTTTAGGAGTTAGGTTTGGGTTAAGGTTAGGGAAAATAGGATTATGAATTGAAATTAATTTTAGGTCCCCACGAGGATAGAAGAACAAAAAGTGTGTGTGCCTCTTTAAAAAGGATCATGGGTAGATTGTGGAGAAACAAATAGTTTATAGGGAAAGGGGATACCTAGTCAGTTGCACAACTGAATGCATTCAGCCAAAATGTGTCTGAATCGGAGAGGTGCGGGGGGCTGTCTTAGTCAACCTCATCGGCGCCCGGGGAGCAGTTGTTGTTCTTGGGTTAACTGCCTTGCTCAAGGGTAGAACAGCATATTTTTCCACCTTGTCAGCTCGGGAATTCAAACCAGCAACCATTTGGTTACTGGCCCAACGCTGTTAACCGCTAGGCATTTGAGAGCTTGAAGCGGTACACAATAAAGCAGTGGAGTACAAACGTTCTAGATGACCACATGGATCCTCTAATCATGGCAGCGGAACCACTTCAGTGTAAACAACAATCCAAATATGGTTTTCAGTACTCCTCTCTGCTGCACAGACCATGTCTGGTTCCTGTATACAACCCTGAGGCAGAGCTTGCTTTGTTGAATAGGACATCTGAACAACTGTATACTGTGGAAAACCACTGTTACTTGTTATACTGGGGCACTATATATATATATATATTTTTTTTTGGGGGGGGGGGGTAATCAACATGAAAAAAATGATTTGTACCAGGTTCCATAACCATAGTATTAAACAATATTACTATTTATATGGTAATAACATACATTCATGGTTTAAAACATCCGGTACTACTGTAAGTAGGCTATGCTGCCTCTTCAAAAATGAGGAGAAATTGTATAAGGATTGGTCTGAACCTCAGATCCTCTCCAGCCACCCATTTGCATTAGATCAAAGACAGGCCTGGGAGGAATAGCTTGCATTGCGTGAGGATGGTAACTAAACACTTCAAGTCCATCTCTCTCTATCTCCACCCAGCTCCTACTCCAGTCATCTTGTGAAATTAAAGACCCAGTGCGGTCAAAAATGTGATTGCCCTGTGTTTTATATTTCCGCACAAGGAGGTTGGAATAATACTGTGAAATTCTGAAAATAACAATAATGACCTTTTAGTGTAAGAGCTGTTTGAAAAGGCCGCCTGAAATTTCAGCCTGTTATGGTGGGATAGAGTTTTGGCCTGCCTGGTGACATCAATAGGCGGTAAATTAGTTAATAGAGCAATAAGAAAGAGAGTTCCAAACCTCCCTGCCGACAACAGCACATTTTCAGTTTTCCCCTCCCTACTCAGACACTCACATTCATTTCTATCAAAATTCTTGCTTGAGAAATTGCACCTTGCTAAGAAGCTATTTTTGTTTATTTTTGACAATTTTTTTAATTTTTTTTTAATCATAGTGAAGTACTTATTAGTACTAAATTATTTGATATTGAGATAAATACAGCTGCATTTGGGCATTTAAAATGACAGATTTGCAGAGAAATATGCTTTGATGATAAAGTAGTTTTTCTGGGAATGTAAAAACCCAAGGAGAGGGGGAAAAACAAGCAGGGATAACATGGGGCTGTGGGGCACACAATACACACTAGTAAGGTACATTTACATTATGGATGTTTAACTTTATAAGTGGCTTTCATCTAGGCTGAGAGTGCTGCGTCAAGAGCCCTTCACTTTTCAGCTTCAAATGGATACAAGATCGAGATAAAGAATCCAAAACGAAAGCCAGGGATAGACTTTGCAGATAGGCCAACTGCATTTAAAAAGGGCAAAAACATACATTTCATAGAGACAAAACATTACGATAAACAGGGGTGAACCCCTGAGAAACAGAACTAGCATAGCATCCCTTATCAACACGCATGATGATCAGAGTTGTTTTTCCTAAGGCCCTATAAAATCCACAAAATGGAAATTGTGGAAGGAATTAAGCAATCCAGAAAATAAAATGGAATTTAACAATTAAAAAATATATACACTGCTCAAAAAAATAAAGGGAACACTAAAATAACACATCCTGGATCTGAATGAATGAAATATTCTTATTAAATACTTTTTTCTTTACATAGTTGAATGTGCTGACAACAAAAGCAAACAAAAATTATCAATGGAAATCAAATTTATCAAACCATGGAGGTCTGGATTTGGAGTCACACTTAAAATTAAAGTGGAAAACCACACGACAGGCTGATCCAACTTTGATGTAATGTTCTTAAAGCAAGTAAAAATGAGGCTCAGTAGTGTGTGTGGCCTTGTGCCTGTATGACCTCCCTACAACGCCTGGGCATGCTAAAGCATCCGCCAACTCCTAGACAGTCTGTGGTGCAACGTGGCGTTGGTGGATGGAGCGAGACATGATGTCCAAGATGTGCTCAATTGGATTCAGGTCTGGGGAACGGGCGGTCCAGTCAATAGCATCAATTCCTTCCTCTTGCAAGAACTGCTGACACACTCCAGCCACATGAGGTCTCGCATTGTCTTGCATTAGGAGGAACCCAGCATATGGTCTCAAGGGGTCTGAGGATCTCATCTCGGTACCTAATGGCAGTCAGGCTACCTCTGGCGAGCACATCGAGGGCTGTGCGGCCCCCCAAAGAAATGCCACCCCACACCATGACTGACCCACCACCAAACCGGTCATGCTGGAGGATGTTGCAGGCAGCAGAACGTTCTCCACGGCGTCTCCAGACTCTGTCACATGTGCTCAGTGTGAACCTGCTTTCATCTGTGAAGAGCACAGGGCGCCAGTGGCGAATTTGCCAATCTTGGTGTTCTCTGGCAAATGCCAAACGTCCTGCACGGTGTTGGGCTGTAAGCACAACCCCCACTTGTGGACGTCGGGCCCTCATACCACCCTCATGGAGTCTGTTTCTGACCGTTTGAGCAGACACATGCACATTTGTTGTTGCCCTCCTACGGCCTCCTCCACGTCTCCTGATGTACTGGCCTGTCTCCTGGTAGCGCCTCCATGCTCTGGACACTACGCTGACAGACACAGCAAACCTTCTTCCCACAGCTCGCATTGATGTGCCATCCTGGATGAGCTGCACTACTTGAGCCACTTGTGTGGGTTGTAGACTCTACCACTAGAGTGAAAGCACCGCCAGCATTCAAAAGTGACCAAAACATCAGCCAGGAAGCATAGGAACTGAGAAGTGGTTTGTGGTTCCTTTATTGAGGGTGTCTTGCTAATTGCCTATAATTTCCACCTGTTGTCTATTCCATTTGCACAACAGCATGTGAAATGTATTGTCAATTAGTGTTGCTTCCTAAGGGGACAATTTGATTTCACAGAAGTGTGATTGACTTGGAATTACATTGTTGTTTAAGTGTTCCCTTTATTTTTTTGAGCAGTGTACATTGAATTTAAGTAGGGAATCAACTAAATGTAAAGAACATTTATTAATTTGCATAAGTTTATCATAAGATATGAACAGAATGCGTCAGTGATTCGTAGAGGAACGGGGGGGGGGGGGGGGGTCTCATTGCCTCTTTACAAAGTTGCAGGAAATACGAATCACTGACACATTCTGTTCATGTCTTATGATAAACTCGGGTCTGGTCCAACTCGAGGTGTCTCCCCAAAATCGTATCCCCCATCCCCAACGTGAAAAATATGTTCACATCTCTTCCCTTTTGCTGTACAAAAAAATTGTGCCACCTCCCCCCTCATAAAAGGTACTCAGAAATAATGATTACCACCAGAAATTACAATAACGCTAGCAACCCTGTGATTATAAATATGGATATCGACTTGACCACTTCAGCATGTTTTTGTGGCACAGTCGATGCAATGCAGGGCCCTAGCACTACACAGCTGAATGAAATAACCAACTCATCTTCAACCTTTGATTATTTGAATCAGCTGTGTAGTGCTAGGGCAAAAAACAAATTGTGCACACAAGGGGGAACAAGTGAACAAGTTTGGGGGACCCTAGGCTAGGGTCCTCAGAATGAGTTTCTCCCCACAAAAGGGCTTTATTACAGACAGAAATACTCCTTAGTTTCATCAGCTGTCCGGGTGGCTGGTCTCAGACGATCCCGCAGTTGAAGAAGCCGGATGTGGAGGTCCTGGGCTGGCATGGTTACACGTGGTTTGTGGTTGTGAGGCCGGTTGGACATACTTTCAAATTCTCGAAACCAATGTTGGAGGTGGCTTATGGTAGAGAAATGGGGTGGCCATTAACGCAGTCAGCATGCCAATTGCATGCTCCCTCAAAACTTGAGACATCTGTGGCATTGTGTTGTGTGACAAAACTGCACATTTTAGAGTGGCCTTTTATTGTTCCCAGCACAAGGTGCATCTGTGCAATGATCATGCTGTTTAATCAGCTTCTTGATATGCCACACCTGTCAGGTGGATTATTATCTTGGCAAATGAGAAATGCTCACTAACAGGGATGTAAACAAATTTGTGCATAACATAAGCTTTTTGTGCATATGGAAAAATTCTGGCATTTTTTATTTCAGTTCATGAAATATGGGACCAACACTAATATTTTTGTTCAGTATATATAAAATATATGCTACAAATGTTCCACCAACAGCCAATGAACCACACACAACAAATAAGCAATGCAAATCTGCAAATTACCGACTGAGCGCTTCATCGTGGTTTGCGTTGTTTATTTATTTATTTTTATTTCACCTTTATTTAACCAGGTGGGCAAGTTGAGAACAAGTTCTCATTTACAATTGCGACCTGGCCAAGATAAAGCAAAGCAGTTTGACACATAAAACGACACAGAGTTACACATGGAGTAAAACAAACATACAGTCAATAATACAGTATAAACAAGTCTATATACGATGTGAGCAAATGAGGTGAGATAAGGGAGGTAAAGGCAAAAAAAGGCCAAGGTGGCAAAGTAAATACAATATAGCAAGTAAAACATTGGAATGGTAGATTTGCAGTAGAAGAATGTGCAAAGCAGAAATAAAAATAATGGGGTGCAAAGGAGCAAAGTAAATAAATAAAATAAATACAGTAGGGAAAGAGGTAGTTGTTTGGGCTAAATTATAGGTGGGCCATGTACAGGTGCAATAATCTGTGAGCTGCTCTGTTGTCAAAATCACAATGAAATAAAGAGTATGTAAATCTCGACAAACAGAAAATGCATCTCTCCCTACTCAGTATCAAACGCCTGGCTTAACAATCGCCGAATGTCATTCAACTTTTTGGTGTTTTGTAACAGATGTCTCTCCATTCATCAAATGGCAGGTATGCCGTTTGGATGCTGGGATTTTATTAGAGTGGAGTGGAAGAACGTGCGCAGGTAGCCTACAGGAGACTTTTGAAGTAGCGTAATCAGATTAAAACATTATAACTGGTTGTGTTTATGCCGCACATAAAGGTAATACAGTGTAAAAATGAAATTACAAATATTTAGGCTATATTGAAGCCTTACGTTCGAGGTCGAGTAGTAGCCGCTCGGAACGGAAAGGAGGCAGAACAAGCGTTAAGCTTTCCTGAATAACTGGACCTGCTGGGAGCATAGGTCTTTGTGGCCACAGAACGGCAACAGACAGGGCATCAGTATCAGAAGTACAGAAATACAGCCAGGCCACGGTTTCAGTTAAGAAAATATGTCACCTGACAACGTGACCGGGAAGATTTTAAACTTACCGTCCATTTGAGAAATTTACCGGACACAGATGCATTGAGTGTGTAACCCATTTGGGCATCCACCCACGGCTTTCAGAATGACAGAAATCACATTTATATTATGGTAATTCATCTTAACCAAACATGCAACTCCTGTAATGAGGGAGCCAACAAAACGTACATTTTCAAACATTTGCCAAAATGCAATTGGCAGGAGCCCAGACTTGAAACACTATTCTAAACAGTGCACCTGATGCAAGCAGTGCATTTGGGAAAGAATTCAGACTTTTTCCACATCTTGTAACGTTACAGCCTTATTCTAAAATGGGTTAAATAAAACATTTTCCTCATCCATCTACACACAATACCCCTCAATGACAAAGCGAAAACAGGTTTTTAGAAACTTTAGCACATGTATTACAAATAAATAGCAGAAATACCTTATTTACATAAGTATTCAGAACCTTTACTATGAGACTCAAAATTAAGCTCAGGTGCATCCTGTTCCCATTGATCATCCTTGAGAGGTTTCTACACCTTGATTGGAGTCCACCTGTGGTAAATTCAATTGATTGGACATGATTTGGAAAGGCACACACCTGTCTATATAATGTCCCACAGTTGACAGTGCATGTCAGAGCAAAAACCAAGTCATGAAGTCGAAGGAATTGTCTGTAGAGCTCCGAGACAGGATTGTGTCGCGGCACAGATCTGGGGAATGGTAAAAAACCACCAAGACTCTTCCTAGAGCTGGCCGCCCAGCCAGAAGGAGCAATCGGGGGAGAAGGGCCTTTGTCAGGGAGGTGACCAAGAACCGGATGGTCACTCTGACAGAGCTCCAGAGTTCCTCTGTGGAGATGGGAGAACCTTCAGAAGGACAACAATCTCTGCAGCACTCCACCAATCAGGACTTTATGGTAGAGTGGACAGATGGAATCCACTCCTCATTAAAAGGCATGACAGCCCACTTGGAGTTTGCCAAAAGGCACCTAAAGGACTCTCAGACCATGAGAAACAAGATTCTCTGGTCTTATGAAACCAATATTGAACTGTGGTCTCAATGCCAAGCGTCACGTCTGGAGGAAACCTGGCACCATCCCTACGGTGAAGCATGTTGGTGGTAGCATCATGCTGTGGGGATGTTTTTCAGCGATAGGGACTGGGAGACTAGTCAGGATCGAGGGAAAGATGAACAGAGCAGTCCAGAGAGATCCTTGATGAAAACCTACTCCAAAGCAATCAGGACCTTAGACTGGGGTGAAGGTTCACCTTCTAAAAGGACAACAACCCTAAGCACACAGCCAAGACAATGCAGGAGTGGCTTTGGGACAAGTCTCTGAATGCCGCTGAATGGATCAGCCAGAGCCCGGACTTGAAACCGATGGAACCATCTCTGGATAGACCTGAAAATAACTGTGCAGTGATGCTCTTCATCCAACCTGACAGAGTTGAGAGGATCTGCAAAGAAGAATAGGAGAAACTCCCCAAATACAGGTGTGCCAAGCTTGTAACTTCATACCCAAGAAGACTCGAGGCAATAATCATGTTTTATCAAAGTACTGAGTAAAGGGTCTGAATACTAATGTAAATGTGAAATTTCACGGTTTTTTTTATACATTTGCTGAAATTTCTAAAAACCTGTTTATGCTTTGTCACTATGGGGGTAATGTGTGTAGGATAATGAGGGGAAAAAAACTATTTAATCCATTTTAGAAAAGGCTATAACATAACAAAAAGTCAAGGTGTCTGGATACTTTCCGAATGCACTGTATGATAGAAATGAAAATCACCTTTAGAAACTTAGAAGGTGAATCTAAAGATGCATTGTAATACTAACTAGGCCTAGAGTCATTTACCCTTCTCGGAGTGGAAACATTGTTTGCAGAGTTCACAGCCAGCTACACTTATGAGAAACCAGTTTTGATTTATTTAATAACCATCGAGTTGTCAATATTTTCATTGTTTTTATTTGGAGTGCTCTATGTGAGCAATGAGCATGGGTCTGGTTTGTCTGTCTTGTTAAAGTTGCGGGGGCGCGCGTGCCTGAACATGCGTAGAAGGGCTACCTGGCCTGCTGTGCGCAAATGTAGGAAAGTGCCCATTTCAGGACGTTTGATATCTGATTGTCTTAGACACCATGTCCACCACCAATAAGCTGAGCTTCTCTGTCATTTTTTATTCACCTCACACTGTAAGTCAACGAAGTCCGTTTTTTTTTCACAGTAGGCCTATTTGGGAAAAAAAGTCCAACAACCTCCCCCTCGATAATCACAAAGCCTTGGTGTGAAAGAGCAAAATATAATAATCTAACGATCCCATATTGTCACGTGTGCTCCCTCTCCGGCTCCTAGCTCTCCAGGCTGCTCGTTATGGCGCACACCTGTCACCATCGTTACGCGCACCTGCGCATCATCAGACTCACCTGGACTCCATCACCTCCCTGATTACCTTCCCTATATATGTCACTCCCTTTAGTTCCTTCCCCATGCACTGTTTCTGTTCCTGTGACATGTCTGCGCGTTGGTTGTGTTTCTTATTTTTGTATTATGTTGTGTTTATTTATTAAAACACTCACTCCCTGAACTTGCTTCCCGACTCTCAGCGCACATAGTTACACATATATCCAGTCCTGAGCTCACTGGCACTGGAAACTGAGGGCCCTGAATAGGCTAGTTGATATGATGTTGAAAGATCACTAGAGACCGCTTCATGCTGGATCCAGTTGATTGATTTGATAGAATGTTGCACTTCACTAGCAATAGCTCAAGTCAAGACAGATAGAAAGTAAGGCAGACAGGCTGAGAAGAGACATAAATGTGATTGAAAGAACCAGAATTTAATCAGTATATGTTCTACTGTTTTTATTTTATGTATTTTAATTAGTTGAAAATGGAAGTTATAGGCCAACGGCTGCATTTGCCTTCTCTGAGTTCCATGTGCCCATTCAGGCTAGTTAGCCGCTAATGATCACGGTGAATCAATGTGCCTATATGACAGAGGCTGGTGCTCTCACATTAGTTGAATTTTAACTTTGACATTTTTATAATTTTAATTCAGATTTTTATGATTAACCACATGATAATGATTTTTAGAAACATATATGTCATTATTGAAATGAAACTGTTCCACGATATGAATATCATAACTGGCACGCAGGTCACTGGCAGTGGTAGGATACATTTTATGCTTCTCCAAACTTGAAACTCACGCACCGCCTATTTAGTCTTTATAAAATAATTGCCTCCACCTTTCTACGGTCGGATTTTCAAGCAAGGTAAGACCAGGGTTCTTAAAAATTTGGGCAGTTGGAATTCCATGACTTCTCCATGACTTTTAAACAAATATCCATGACCAACTATTGGCGGCTTCTCTATGTACATATAAAAAAGTAAGTGCAATGTGGTATCAACACTGGGAAGCTGCTCTCTGATCCGATGTACCATCTCCTGTCGTTGATAGGCTTGGGGGGTATCCAGATTTGCATTTCGTCATACAGTCCTTCTCTAATCCCGGGATTTATGATATTACCAACATAACACACAAGGGGGCGCTGAAAACGCAAGAACAGTTTATTGGTCCTCTATGAGCAGAATGCTAACAAAATTAGCACAAACTAATAGCGAAATCACAGGGACGCTGTTAGCTAAATGCTAACTAGTGAAAAGAAACATAACTAATTGCAAAGACAGGCAAATCCAGCTCATAAAATTATACAAGCATAGCTAGTAGCTACCAATGTTCATTTTCAGTAAGTGTGAATATTTACAAGCGAAAGTGAATGAGAGAAATTGTGCAAATGAACAAAGTTGTGATGTCTGCTTTTCTGAAGTAAGATCAGAATGTGTACACAGAGCGTAGGGGAGAACAGAGGAGGAAAAAAAACAGATAACTCATCCAAAGCTTTTCAACTTCTGGCTGAAAGCCATTATAAGATATCTGATGGGAAATGTGATGGCGTTTAGTAGTGAATTGCATACAAGTGCAACTTCATCCCCTTATGTGTGCCGCACAACAGAGACTCGCCGATAGATATAGAACACTATAAACTCACCAGCTCCTGCATTTTACTGTTGAGCTATTTACAAACCAACACGTGACTGACTGCCTCAACTGTTCACGGGAACTACGGTAAGCTTCATAATGTAAAAATAATGTGACTGGTGAAATTAAGAATGCAATCTGCTTTATCTCCTAATGTATTGCACAAGTTGACTGCAGGTATTAAAATAAAAAGTAGCAATATTAATGATAATGGCGCCGAAGGAGATGGCTGCCGTTTCACAATCCCGTAACCAATTGTGTTATTGTGTATGTTTTTTGCAACTTA
Source organism: Oncorhynchus mykiss (assembly GCF_057628025.1). NCBI lineage: Eukaryota > Metazoa > Chordata > Actinopteri > Salmoniformes > Salmonidae > Oncorhynchus > Oncorhynchus mykiss. The sequence goes on from NC_143022.1 coordinate 62,293,421, forward strand.
TTTTGTACATAATATTTCTTCCACCATGTCTTATGACCGAAACTGGAGGAAACTTCGGACGCCCGACAGGGCCCTCATCATCTCATCATTTGCAGGAGGAGAAGATGGAGATATCATGGACGACGGTCCGGGTGCCTTGTAAGGATCCGTCGCCAAGAGGGTAATCTACCTTTACCATCGGCCCTATTAGCCAACGTACAATCAATCGATAATAAAATAGACAAACTACGAGCACGTATATCCTACCAACAGGACTTTAAAAACAGTAATATCTTATGTTTCGCCGAGTCGTGGCTGAACAACGACATGATTAACATACAGCTGGCGGGTTTTAAGCTTTTTTGGGGCGGAAAGAACAGCGGCCTCTGGTAAGACAAGGGGTGGCGGCCTATGTATATTTGTAAACAACAGCTGGTGCACGAAATCTAAGGAAGTCTCAAGGTTGTGCTCACCTGAGGTAGAGTATCTCATGATAAGCTGTAGACCACACTATTTACCAAGAGAGTTTATATCAACATTTTTCGTAGCTGTCTACATACCACCGCAGACCGATGCAGGCACTAAGACCACACTCAATGAGCTGTATACGGCCATTAGCAAACAGGAAAACGCTCATCCATTGGTGGCGCTTCTATTGGCCGAGAACTTTAATGCAGGGAAACTCAAATCCGTTCTACCTAATCTCTACCAGCAGGTTAAACGTGCAATCAGAGGGAAAAAAACTCGAGACCACCTTTACTCCACACACAGAAACGCGCACAAAGCTCTCCCTCACCCTCCATTTGGCAAATCTGATCAAAATTCTATCCTCCTGATTCCTGCTTACAAGCAAAAACTAAAGCAGGAAGCACCAGTGACTCGGTCAATAAGAAAGTGGTCAGATGAAGCAGATGCTAAGCTACAGGACTGTTTTGCTAGCACAGACTGGAATATGTTCCGGGATTCTTCAGATGGCATTGAGGAGTACACCACATCTGTCATTTGCTTCATCAACAGTGACCGTACCATACCCCAACCAGAAGCCATTGATTACAGGCAACATCCGCACTGAGCTAAAGGGTAGAGCTTCCGCTTTCAAGGAGCGGGACTCTAACCCGGAAGCTTATAAGAAATCCCGCTATACCCTCCAACGAACCATCATACAGGCAAAGCATCAATACAGGACTAAGATTGAATTGTACTACACCGGCTCCGATGCCAGATGTGGCAGGGCTTGCAAACTATTTCAGACTACAAAGGGAAGCACAGCCACGAGCTGCCCAGTGACACAAACCTACCAGACGAGCTAAATTATTTCTATGCTCGCTTCATGGCAAGTAACACTGAAACATGCATGAGAGCATCAGCTGCCAAGCCGCACTGCTTCTTGACACACTGTGTGATCAGGCTCTCCGTAGCCAATGCGAGTAAGACCTTTGAACAGGTCAACATTCACAAGGCCGCAGGGCCAGACGGATTACCAGGACGTGTACTCCGAGCATGCGCTGACCAACTGACAGGTGTCTTCACTGACATTTTCAACCAGTCTGACTGAGTCTGTAATACCAACCTGTTTCAAGCAGAACACCATAGTCCCTGTGCCAAAGAACACTAAGGTAACCTGCCTAAATGACTACCGACCCGTAGCACTCACATCTGTAGCCATGAAGTGCATTGAAAGGCTAAACATGGCTCACATCAACACCATTATCCCAGAAACCCTAGACCCACTCCAATTTGCATTCTGCCCCAACAGATCCACAGATGATGCAATCTCTATTGCACTCCACTGCCCCTTCACACCTGGACAAAAGGAACATCTATGTGAGTAGGCTATTCATTGACTACAGCTCAGCTTTCAGCACCATAGTGCCCTCAAAGCTCACCTCCCTCTGAAAATGGATCCTGGACTTCCTGACGGGCCGCCCCCAGGTGGTAAGGGTAGGGAACAACACATCCGCCACGCTGATCCTCAACACGGGGGCCCCTCAGGCGTGCGTGCTCAGTCACCTCCTGTACACCCTGTTCACTCATGACTGCATGGCTAGGCACAACTCCAACACCATCATGAAGTTTTCCGATGACACAACAGTGGTAGGACTGATCACTGAAAATGATGAGAGCCTATAGGAAGAAGGGAGGTCAGAGACCTGGCCGTGTGGTGCCAAGACAACAACCTCTCCCTCAACGTGATCAAGACAAAGGAGATGATTGTGGACTACAGGAAAAAGAGGACGGAGCAAGTCCCATTCTCATCGACGGGGCTGCAGTGGAACTTCAAGTTCCTTGGTGTCTACATCACCAACAAACTATCATGATTCAAACACACCAAGACAGTCATGAAGAGGGCATGACAAAGCCTATTCCCCTCAGGAGACTGAAAAGATTTGGCTTGGGTCCACAGATCCTCAAAAGGTTCTACAGCTGTACCATCGAGTGCTTTCTGACTGGCTGCATCACTGCCTGGTATGGCAACTGCTCGGCCTCTGACCGCAAGGCACTACAGATCGTAGTGATCGTAGCCAAGCTTCCCGCCATCCAGGACTTCTATACCAGGCGGTGTCAGAGGAAGCCCTAAAAATTGTCAAAGACTCACTCCAGCCACCCGAGTCATAGACTGTTCTCTCTGCTACCGCACGGCAAGCGGTACCGGAGCGCCAGGTCTAGGTCCAAAAGGCTTCTTAACAGCTTCTATCTCAAAGCCATAAGACTCCTGAACAGCTAATCAAAAGGGCTACCCAGACCTCGCTCTAAATCTGGGACCAAAAGGCATGTGCCTAGTCACTTGTTTTTTTTTGTGATACTTTTTATCTCCTTTTTGCCACAATTTTGTGATATCCAATTGGTAGTTACAGTCTTGTGCCATCGCTGCAACTCCCGTACAGACTCTGGAGAGGCGAAGTTCGAGAGCCATGCGTCCGCCGAAACACGACCCTACCAAGCTGCACTGCTTCTTGATACACTGCTTGCTTAACCCAGAAGCAAGACGCACCAATGTGTCGGAGGAAACGCCGTACAACTGGCGACCATGTCAGCGTGCATGCGCCCGTCCCGTCACAAGCAGTCACTGGAGCACGATGGGACAAGGACATCCCAGCTGGCCAAACTCTTCCTTTCCCCAGACGACGCTGGGCCAATTGTGCGCAACCTCGTGTCTCGCAGTCGCAGCCGGCTGCATAGCCCGGGATCGAACCCGGGACTGTAGTGACGCCTTTAGCACTATGATGCCTAGTAACTGTTACCCCTACCTACATGTACATACTGTACTACCTCAAATCCTCATACCCCTGCACATTGACTCAGTACTGGTACTGTTTTTATTGAGTTACTATTTCCTTTTTTATTTAGTAAAGTTACTGTTTAACTCTGCACTGTTAGGAATGGGCTCTTAAGTAAGCATTTCACTGTAAAGTCTACACCTGTTGTATTAGGAGCATGTGACCAATAAAGTTGTATTTGATTTGACCCATTATTATTTTGATTTACCGAATCCCAACTAATACAATGGTGAAGTGAATCGATCATTTAGTCAAAAATAATTGCTTAAAAGAACCATATGAATAGTTTTTTTATTTTTTATTGTATGGCCTTATTCGCGAGTGTTGGTGGAAGGTTTTTTGGAACATGACGAAAACATTAATACGTGTAACTAGAGGGTACAAAACGTGTTTTTAATTGGCTACCTAGTTCATTTGTTCTCTATCATATTTTATTGGATAGGCCTACCTGCTGCTGTAATGTCCTTTCTGTCTCTCCACTTGTGCAACGGCCCACTTGTCTCGCACTATGCAGGTGATGCACACAAACACAGACTCCCTAGTATCATTCTGATACTGGCTAATAAGTTTACTTTTATTTGATTGATAAAATATTTAAAAAGAACTGTGCCTAAATAAATTACATTCACAGAAATTAATAAATACATTTCCATGATTTTTCCAAAACTTTTCCAGGCTTGGAAAACACTATTTTAAAATTTCATGACTTTTCCAGGATGTTCATAACCGTACGAACCCTGTAAGGCATGCCTCATAATGTGAAAGTAAAACATTCAGGTTTCACACAATTAAGTATGTTTTCAAAATGCATACTGCCTCCAGCTCACATTGTAAAGCGTGTCAACTGTTGTTGAATTTAGCCAGCAACATTTTTATTTATCTGCTTAAAAACATTTTTACCGGTTAATGGAAACCCTGAGCCAGACTGTCCTATTGGACCTTTTTAAATCTTATAATATGTTGAGAGTAGACCCACAACTGATTCAAATGGAATGGATGAAATGAAACATTCAAAAAACAGGGCTTTTTGCCATTATTCAAATTACATTTGAATACAGTTTCCAATTGTACTCACTTGAAAACAATAATGCAATATTCATTGCATTATGGTGTTGTAGGCTAGTCTAGGTAGAATAATAGTATTGTCCACAAGGCCATACAGATTGGATTAACTGTATAACAGATTTTTTTTGATTTTGTGAGGTGAGCCAGCAAAAAAAAAAAAAAAGAATCATACTAATAATTTTACAAAAAATGTTGTACCCCTTGAAATAATACAAAACAACCTTTGTACAAAACCTAGCAAACTCACCAAGAAATGTCAACCTTTTGTTTATTCCTACTATTCCTAAACGGCAGGACAAGGAAGTGAATCCGGGTCACTGGCATGAAAGGCAAACACCCTCTGCATTGTGCCAATAGGGTTAACCCACTTGGTAGGAATTGTATCATGGCTCATATAGCAAGGATTATGACAGTATAATGGTTTTGGATTGACAAGTCACAGGGACCAGTAGGCTTGGGTGATATACCATTTATACCATCCAAGATGTGTAAAATAAATTATATCCAGCTCATGGCTCCAGCTATGCATATGGTTTGCTAACCTGCTAGCTAAGTGGCTAGATGTTAAGATACATCAGAGACATTCAATCCCCTCCCGGATCAAGATCCCTGTTGCCTAAATTATTTTGTGCATCATTTTTTATCTATTTAACCTTTTCAAATGCGAATTCCAAATATATCTAACGGTTGCCCCAGCGTGAGTTGTTTTATGCACGTGACGTCAAACTGCACCAACTGTCCCAAAAAGTGATTGTTACGCAACACAACAGTTAACACCCGCTGCCTGCTAATTATCTATAGGCTGTTTCAACTTGTCAATTTCAAATTATCTTCCAACAAGTTGTACTTTCTAACAACAGTTTCAATTGAGAGCCTCCCGAGTGGCGCAGTGGTCTAGCTGGGTGACACTAGAGATTCTGGGTTCGAGTCAATTACATTTGTATGGCCTAAACAAGAGCTTTTTGAGCTGCGTGTCTCATGTCTTGGCTGTCTTGACATTCATGCGCAATGAGGCACCTGGCCTCTCCGCTATTCCTTTATGTTCTTGTGGATTTATACAGAAAATTGGTGCAGATTGACTGATTTTATGTGTGGTATGATTGTTAGTTAAGATCTGGACAAACAATCCACCTACCACTATTGTCGCTATGGATAGAGGGCAGGATAGAGGTGACTGTATAGTAAGCGAAAAAGAAAAGCGTAGTGCATAAGGGAAGTACCAAAACACCTTGATAGGAGAGGCGCATGCAAGGAGATGAGAACATTTGGCAATATAGAATAAATTACATAGTAAAAACTGCAAAATGGGGACTGTAAAACAGGGGGGAAATGCACTACCCTCCCATGTGCCCAATATTTTTTTTTTAATTGTGTGATTTTTCTAAAATCACACAACCCTCCACAAAGCAACAAAAGAAAGTTTGACAACTCTACCCTACCTCCTTGATCATGTGCATGAGGGACATTACTGAAGCGTGTTAGAATGTGATCTGGCTGTGAGTGTACCTAGCTCTGGTCTATTCATCTCCCTAACAGAACAGACAGCCATTCCCTTCAGAGGCCTAGTGCAGAGAGTGGAGTGGAGAAAGAGGGGCGATCGTGCTCTCAACTTCAGCAGAGTGAATTCCTCTAAAGGAACACATACACCTGGAAGTAATACACGTGATGCAGCCAACTACATTTCATTGCAGCTCATTTGATAGGCAGAGATCAAAACATACCCTAAATATGACATGAGAGTTAAGAGTTAATTGGCAAGATAAGAACATTCCTTTCATTAAACTAGGAAGGATCCATGGCTTTTTCTTGGCTTTGTAACACCCTGCAGAGGTTATGAACTCTCGAGTCTTTATCAACTGGTTGGGAGGATTCTGATCTTTTTTCTATCCCTCTTGTTTTCTTTGTACTTCATTTCATTGGCACCGACCCCCCAAAGCTGTACCCCATTACATACATATGGCTGGAGCTAAGAAAAGCATGGCAAGTTGGCCAAGAAGACAGACCTGCAAAAATAGCAACTATCTGCATGAATATGCTAATAAGCCAATATGAAAGCCAATCTTGTCTGTGTATTTGAGGAATGTAGTGCATCATGCACAGTGCATGCATTCCAACATGGAGGAGAACAACGTATTTTCCAGTATGGGATACAAACACAATATAATTTTGTAACCCCATCTTTTCCATTTACAATAAGGTTAGGCCTATACCATCCAGAGTATACAGTTTACAAGAGCAATAAAAGAGTAATAAGCTCTTAGGTGCAATGACACCATAGTATTAGATGAAATATGTGTTGCAAATAAAGCAATGCTACATTCTTCTCAGCAGGTAAACTACTTCCAATCTTTAGGTAGGCTATGTTACAATGTTGCATATGCCCGGTGTGAGCCTTTTAAAGTCGAGTGTGAACCTCAACATTTCAACTTTATTTTCTTCAGATAGAAATGGTAGCGTACTTTTACAGACTGCAACATGACAGCCGGATGTAGGTAAATGTAAAGAAACAGGTAGCGTTTGGCATCGAAACAATGACAACGTTCCGAATCATTCCGATTCCAACCAAATATCGGTTGACTGTCATGCCTTGATTATGGAGCACAATGTATGGAACCAGAAGTATATTATTATGGATTTGTCGAACTAACCCATTTATAGATGCAAACTACCTTTAGCGCCTATTGACAAAGTTATATTCTTCCCGGGGTACTTTTGTTAAGGGTTTGGTTTAAACATTTGCTCTAAATGTTTGTTTTTTTTACAAAAAGTTTAAATTACTACACATTTACAGGGTTAGAGTCCCACATGGTCATATCTCCACGTTACAGTGCTTGTATGTTACAGCGCTTGTTTACGGTAGATAGACAGAAGACAGAGGTGACCACCTGTGCCAATTATCTATTTAGCTTGCTCCGAAAACCTGTGTGTAAGCGTAACTGGGGAGGAAGTATAGTTTGTCAACTGAAGGAACACACAGCATAAGGATCTGTGCAAATCTGCTACCATAACCACGGGAAGTAGTTTGGGGGTGGGGGGGGCTGCGATTTTTTGGGCAGACGTGGGGAGGGATGCAGAAGCAAAAACATTGCATGCACTGAAGACGTCTATTGGTCTGTTAATACAGGACTCGTATAGGCCCAGTGGACTACTTTTGTGTGAGAAAAAAATCAACTAAATGTATTTGAGTGTTTACCAGCATCTGTAACTTCTGATAGTCTGATAATAATCTGTACAAAACATTTAATCTGATAATACTTACTTGATATATGTTTTTCCTGTTTCTTGAAATACTTGCAACGTATTTCTATGGTGGGGGTGCAACTCATTTCTATGTGAAAACTCAAATGATTTATTAATTCCTTTTCCATTTTAGTAGATGCTCTTTTCCAGAGCAACTTACAGTACAGCGAGTGCATACCTTTTCATACTTGTCACCTATGGGAATCGACCCCACAACCTAAGCATTGCAAGCGCCATGCTCTACCAACTGAGCCACATCATCACCTCAAAATCATCACAAACCACTTGATGTCTTAATGTTCTCAATTACTGTATTGTGCATTGTTTTTATTCATGGTTATGGAGTCTACAGGTACAAACCTAGATGACCAGATGACAGTAATGAACATTTACATTAAGTGGTTTGTAAGGATGGTCAATTAATACTGCAGAAGAAGTGGTTGTTTTCCATGATATTTGATCAAGAAAAATATTTAATTTGATGTGGATGTTTTTGCCCATAACTTTACACCTTTAATGTAAATGTTTGAGCACAGGGTTTTGTTCTTTCTGGATTCCATTAGAATGGCAATTGCAGAGAAAGGGACAGGGCAACAACTCTTACAATCCCAATTATTGAATCCTGCAAGACTTAAGTTCTTAAGTTCACTACGGTTGGTCTCATCCTGGATGCTGATAGGTTAAAACCGCATTCCAGCCGGTGTCTATTTCACAAGTTAACCACCGACTAAAGCTATGACGTTGAAAAGCCTATTTACTCTGTTCCATCTCACTGCGCAATCCACTGTCGCATCAGCCCAGCCAGACAATTTATAAACTTGATCTCGACTTTAAAAAGCATCATCTCCCATTTCTTTTAGACTAGCATTTGATTTTCAACAGCGGAGATTTGTATAAACCTTGCTGACTGTCTCTCCGACATTTGCAACATTGTTTCAAAATTGAAATTCGATCTCCAGCTGCCCCATAGTAATGAACATCCCTGGAGTCGGGAGGAGACAGACAGGCAGGCAAGGCAGTTTTTCTCAGCCAGTCGAAATAGTGAATTATCTGGCATCATTGTTATGGATACAGTGCCTTGCGAAAGTATTCGGCCCCCTTGAACTTTGCGACCTTTTGCCACATTTCAGGCTTCAAACATAAAGATATAAAACTGTATTTTTTTTGTGAAGAATCAATAACAAGTGGGACACAATCATGAAGTGGAACGACATTTATTGGATATTTCAAACTTTTTTAACAAATCAAAACCTGAAAAATTGGGCATGCAAAATTATTCAGCCCCTTTACTTTCAGTGCAGCAAACTCTCTCCAGAAGTTCAGTGAGGATCTCTGAATAATCCAATGTTGACCTAAATGACTAATGATGATAAATACAATCCACCTGTGTGTAATTAAGTCTCCGTATAAATGCACCTGCACTGTGATAGTCTCAGAGGTCCGTTTCAAAGCGCAGAGAGCATCATGAAGAACAAGGAACACACCAGGCAGGTCCGAGATACTGTTGTGAAGAAGTTTAAAGCCGGATTTGGATACAAAAAGATTTCCCAAGCTTTAAACATCCCAAGGAGCACTGTGCAAGCGATAATATTGAAATGGAAGGAGTATCAGACCACTGCAAATCTACCAAGACCTGGCCGTCCCTCTAAACTTTCAGCTCATACAAGGAGAAGACTGATCAGAGATGCAGCCAAGAGGCCCATGATCACTCTGGATGAACTGCAGAGATCTACAGCTGAGGTGGGAGACTCTGTCCATAGGACAACAATCAGTCGTATATTGCACAAATCTGGCCTTTATGGAAGAGTGGCAAGAAGAAAGCCATTTCTTAAAGATATCCATAAAAAGTGTTGTTTAAAGTTTGCCACAAGCCACCTGGGAGACACACCAAACATGTGGAAGAAGGTGCTCTGGTCAGATGAAACCAAAATTTAACTTTTTGGCAACAATGCAAAACGTTATGTTTGGCGTAAAAGCAACACAGATGAACACACCATCCCCACTGTCAAACATGGTGGTGGCAGCATCATGGTTTGGGCCTGCTTTTCTTCAGCAGGGACAGGGAAGATGGTTAAAATTGATGGGAAGATGGATGGAGCCAAATACAGGACCATTCTGGAAGAAAACCTGATGGAGTCTGCAAAAGACCTGAGACTGGGACGGAGATTTGTCTTCCAACAAGACAATGATCCAAAACATAAAGCAAAATCTACAATGGAATGGTTCAAAAATAAACATATCCAGGTGTTAGAATGGCCAAGTCAAAGTCCAGACCTGAATCCAATCGAGAATCTGTGGAAAGAACTGAAAACTGCTGTTCACAAATGCTCTCCATCCAACCTCACTGAGCTCGAGCTGTTTTGCAAGGAGGAATGGGAAAAAATTTCAGTCTCTCGATGTGCAAAACTGATAGAGACATACCCCAAGCGACTTACAGCTGTAATCGCAGCAAAAGGTGGCGCTACAAAGTATTAACTTAAGGGGGCTGAATAATTTTGCACGCCCAATTTTTCAGTTTTTGATTTGTTAAAAAAGTTTGAAATATCCAATAAATGTTGTTCCACTTCATGATTGTGTCCCACTTGTTGATGATTCTTCACAAAAAAATACAGTTTTATATCTTTATGTTTGAAGCTTGAAATGTGGCAAAAGGTCGCAAAGTTAAAGGGGGCCGAATACTTTCGCAAGGCACTGTAAATATAAAGGCAACATGTAAAGTTTGATGTCTTTCCAACTTCAGTTTGAAGTGTTGGCTAGCTCCTCTGAACAACAGTGTCCTGACAAGAAAGAACATGTTTTATGCCAGGCGAAATTGCGCATCATTAGCTCATTATTATGGATGTATCCAAATAAATGTCACTAGAAAACAGCTTAAACAAACACAAATACAGCTACTTTGCTGTTATTCTGGCTGAACTGTTTGACTCGACTGTAAGTGGAAAATTTGGAACAAATGACTGGGTCCCGTCCATAGATACAGGAGCTATATCTTGTGCAAGAATGAAATAGTATGAATAAATTCATTTAAAAAATGTTTTTTTAATGGAAATATGTCAATCATTATTGTAATATGATGGTAACCCGTTGTTTAAAGTGGTAATGCCCTCGAAGCCGGTGTTTGGAGGATATATTGGCACGGTTTGCAGGCCCGAGACGAACAACACCGGTGACAATATATCCTCCAAATACCGGCTTCTCGGGCATTATCGAGTAATACAACTACTTTTTTTGCCAAAGCAGAGATGAGGTGGGAAAAAATTGTCACCCTACAGATGTCTATATCTGTCCCTAATACTTGTAAGGGCTGGTGCACTACTTTTGTAATATATATATATAACAAATACAATAATATATATATATATATATATATATATATATATATATATATATATATATATATATATATATATATATATATATATATATATATATATATATATATATATATATATAAATAATTTTATTTTTTCCTTCTTATGGGTGTGCTGAAGCACCCCTACTTCCCAGGGCTATGTCTGCTACAGTATCTTTTTATTTTTAAGATTATTTCAGGCTAAGAGAAGGGGCATATCAGCATGTTTATTAACATTTCTAAACATTAAAACACAGCGTCGGATTGTAGTTCACAGGCAGCCAACCTTGGGCAGCTATCTACCGAAACCCCGATGAAGAAGCTAATGTCAAACTTGATCTAGATAGACTGTATCACATCCGGACATGATTGGGAGTCCCATAGGGCGGCGCACAATTGGCCCAGCGTCTTCCGAGTTTGGCCGGGGTAGGCCATCATTGTAAATAAGAATTTGTTCTTAACTGACTTGCCTAGTTAAATAAAAGGTTAAATACAATTGACAAAAAATGGCAAATAATGTATAGAAATCCCGCGCTTGAATTCCTTAGCTCGGACAATACTTTCTAAGCTAATAGGCGGTTCGTGTGACAGACTACAGTGAATGCCTTGCGAGTTTATAGCTTACCTTTCATGCAAATAATGCCAATTGAGAGGAAAGTAGCCACCGGTGGCTTTCTGGTGTTGGTAACCTTAGAGTTTGTATTGCCTTCTCGCCGTTGTCGGGCATTCTTCGTAGATAGTTCCATGATTGTCAGCTACTTGGTACTAGAGACTGTAGCGACAAAAGGAAAACAGGGAACTCCGCACGTCAACGTCTGCGCAAAAAGAGCACAACCTATGCAGGTCGAGCAGAAGGTATGGAAGGTATGACAACCTACTTCAACCACCTCTCCGGGAACACCAAGAGGGAAGACAACCACGTAAAATAGCACTGTTTAGAAATGACTGAATAGTTAGATAAATTTGGAAAACAAGTTTGCCATATATCCCATGTTCTTCTTGTAGTCTGTAATAGAAATGTAGATTGTGCAAATACTAGATTAATATTCCCAATCTTTTAGTTGATTTCGTACTCCACCTCGATCTTATGTTCCGTCCACCTAGAAATCCGATCAAAAGACCTGTTCAGTCCTGAACCCACATGAGTCTCGATCATCGGTGCCTGGAACTCGTCTTTTTCTCCTACAACGCGCACTCTTACTCACTCCCATTGCCGTCGCTTCCGGTACCTAGGCTGGTAATCGCATGCTAGGGATAAAGAATACAATGCTGCTTCCCTCTGGTTGAAAGTAGTCAGGAGAGATTTGTTAAACGTGTATTAAATTGTTATGGAAACACTATAACTCCACTGCAAATTATTCAAAATAACCTAAAATAATGGGTCATTTCCTAAATGTACAGTTTGTACAGCCTAACATAAATTATTTTGATTTCTCAGCCAGGCGCAATTCAACACAAATCAAATGTATTGGTCACATACACATGTTTAGCAGATGTTATTGAGTGTGTAGTGAAATGCTTGTTACCTTGTTACCTTTATGCATCCTGGACTTTGGCGATCAAAGGGTCAAGTTTACACTGAGAGTCTGTCCACTCTTGGACACTTCTGTAGTAACACTTTCATTACTAGCCTACAAGTTAGGAAAGGCACAAGAATATAATCTTCTTGATTGGCATTCATCTCATGAATATACCTTGTGAATAAAGGAAAAGCCAGCCACATCCCTACACCAACACCTCGCTTCTAGCTAAACACCTTCTTCGCCTGCTTTGAGGATAACAACATGAGCCGCCAACATGGGTCCCCAGCACTCACGAGGACTATGTGCTCCTGATCTCTGTGGCCAATGTGAGTAAGGCATGTATGCGGGTTAAGACTAGCAAGGCTGCCGGCCCAGACAGCATCCCAAGCGGCATCCTCAGAGCATGTGCAGACCAGCTGGCTGGAGTGTTTACAGCCTTCTCTCACTATCCCAGTCTGTTGTCCCCACTTGATTCAAGATGTCTACCATCATTCCTGTATCCAAGAAAGCGAAGGTAACTGAACTAAATGTCTATTCCCCGTAGCACTTATTTCTGTAATCATGAAGTGCTTTGAGAGGCTAGTTACAGTCTGAAACCCTCCCTGTGCAACTGGGTCCTGGACTTCCTGACAGGCCGACCCCAAGTGGTGAAGATAGACAACTCCTCCGCCACGCTGATCTTCAACACAGGGGCCCACAGGGGTGCATGCTCAGCCCCCTCCTGTTCATCCATGACTCCATGGCCATGCACGTCTCTAACTCAAATCATCAAGTTTGCTGACGACACAACAGTGGTAGGCCTGATTACCAACAACAACGAGACAGCCTAACAGGAAGGAGTTGAATGCCTTGGCGGAGTGGTGAAAGGAAAATAACCTCTCCCTCAACGTCAACAAAACGAAGGAGCTGATTGTGGACAACAGGAGACAGCAGAGAGAGCACACCCCCACCCACATAGGCGGCTGTGGAGAAGGTCAAAAGTCTCAAGTTTCTCGGCGCACACATCACTGATGACCTGAAATGGTCCCTTCACACAGACAGTGTGGTGAAGAAGGCACAAGAGCGCCTCTTCAACCTCAGGAGGCTGAAGAAATTTGTCTTGGCCGCTAAACCCTCACAAATTTATACAGAGCATCCTGTCACCGCTTGGTACGTTAACTGCATCGTCAGAGACCACAGGGCTCTCCAAAGTGTGGTGTGGACAGCCCATCGCATCATCTGGGGCACACTGCCTGCCCTCCAGGACAACTACTGCAACCGGTGTCACAGAAATGCCAAGAACATCATCAAGGACTCCAGCCACCCGAGCCACAGCCTGTTCACCCCGCTACCTTCTAGGAGGCGTAGACAGTACAGGTGCATCAAAGCTGGGACTGAGAGACTGATAGAATCTGTTTATCTCCAGGCCATCAGAATGTTTAACAGTCACCACTAGCTGGTCTCTGCCCAGTATCCTGCCCTGAACCTCAGACACTGTCACTAGCCGGCTACCACCCGGCACTCTACCCTGCACCTTAGATCCCTCTGCCCTATGTACATATAGTCAACATTGGTCACTTTAATAATGTTTACACACTATTTAACACAGTTTATACAGTATATAGTGTGTTCTGGTCATGGCTCATGCTATAAGTACTGCTATACTCACCTTTTCTATTCACATACTGTTCATAATGTCTATACACAGCATTCACATATATATTACTTATCCTTGAAGCTAATTTCCTGCAATTCCATACATTTTCCTATGGGGATTTGTACTGTCTATTTATATAATGTTCTCGACATAGCTCATTAAAATATTTCTACTACTGTACATGGCACTTTAGTTCCACTGTTTATACTCACCGAATATTTATTTATATACTGGATTCTTGACATAGCTCACTCAAATATATCTACTGCTATACATATCATGCCTAGGATATCTTGTGTAAATTCATCCGGTGTAGGTACGTATGGATTGCATTCGGATTACTGTTACAGTGATATTTGGGTTGGTATTGGATTTTTTCCAGACATTTCTTGTCAATCTTTATTTTATTATTTGTGTACCTAACATTTTCCTGTAATGTTAGGAGCTAGTAAAATAAGCATGTCGCTGCACCCGCTATAACATCTCAAATCAAATCGTATTGGACGCGTAACATATTTTGCAGATGTAATCGCAGGTGCAGCTGAATGCTTATGTTTCTATCTCAAACAGTGAAGGATACCTAACAGTACAAAACAATTCACACAAATCCCTCAAATAAAAATCAAGACATTAAGAAGTATCAGAACAAGCAATGTCAGAGCCCGGAATACGAATATATATACAGCTGAAGTCGGAAGTTTACATACACTAAGTTGAATGTGCCTTTAAACAGCTTTGAAAATTACAGAAAATGATGTCATGGCTTTAGAAGCTTCTGATAGGCTAATTGACATCACTTGAGACAATTGGAGGTGTACCTGTGGATGTATTTCAAGGCCTACCTTCAGACTCAGTGCCTCTGCTTGACATCATGGAAAAATCTAAAGAAATCAGCCAAGACCTCAGAAAAAACATTGTAGACCTCCACAAGTCTGGTTTATCCTTGGGGGCAATTTCCAAACGCCTGAAGGTACCACGTTCATCTGTACAAACAATAGTACGCAAGTATAAACACCACTGGACCACGAAGCCGTCATACCGCTCAGTAAGGAGACATGTTCTGTCTCCTAGAGATGAACGTACTTTGGTGCGAAAAGTGCCAATCAATGCCAGAACAACAGCAAAGGACCTTGTGAAGATGCTGGAGGAAACAGGTACTGCCACTGCTCCAAAACCGCCATAAAAAAAAGCCAGACTACGGGTTGCAACTGCGCACGGGGACAAAGATCATACTTTTTGGAAAAATGTCCCCTGGTCTGATTAAACAAAAATAGAACTGTTTGGCCATAATGACCAAGGTGATGTTTGGAGGAAAATACCACTATCCCAACCGTGAAGCACGTCGGTGGCAGCATCATGTTGTGGGGGTGCTTTGCTGCAGGAGGGCCTGGTGCACTTCACAAAATAGATGGCATCAATATAGGAAAATAATGTGGATATATTGAAGCAACATCTCAAGACATCAGTTAAAGCTTGGTCGCAAATGGGTCTTCCAAAGGGACAATGACCCCAAGCATACTTCCAAAGTTGTGGCAAAATGGCTTAAGGACAACAAAGTCAAGGTATTGGAGTGGCCATCACAAAGCCCTGACCTCAATCCCATAGAAAATGTGTGAGCAGAACTGAAAAAGTGTGTGCGAGCAAGGAGGCCTACAAACTATGCTAACAAATACTAATTAAGTGTATGTAATCTTCTGACCCACTGGGAATGTGATGAAAGAAATAAAAGCTGAAATAAATAATTATCTCTACTATTATTTTGACATTTCACATTCTTAAAATATAGTGGTGATCCTAACTGACCTGAGACAGGGAATTTTTACTTGGATTAAATGTCAGGATTTGTGAAAAACTGAGTTCAAATGTATTAGGCTAAGGTGTATGTAAAATTCCGACTTCAACTGTACATAGGCCCATTATCAGCAACCATCACTCCTGTGTTCCAATGGCACATTGTGTTAGCTAATCCAAGTTTATCATTTTGAAAGGCTAATTTATCATTAGAAAACCCTTTTGCAATTATGTTAGCACAGCTGAAAACTGTCGTTCTGATTAAAGCAATAAAACTGGCCTTCTTTAGACTATTCTATTCTGAGAAATGAAGGCTATTCGTTGTGAGAAATTGCCAAGAAACTGAAGATCTCGTGCAACGCTGTGTATTAATCCCTTCACAGAACAGTGCAAATGTTCTCTAACCAGAAAAGAAAGAGGAGTGCGAGGCCCTGGTGTACAACTGAGCAAGAGGACACGTACATTAGAGTATCTGGTTTGATAAACAGATGCCTCAAGTCCTCAACTGGCAGCTTCATTAAATAGTACCCGCAAAACACCATCATCATCAGTGAAGAGGCAACTCCGGGATGCTGGCCTTCTAGGCAGAGTTGCAAAGAAAAATCCATATCTTAGACTGGCCAATTTAACTAAAAGATTAAGACGGGTAAAAGAACACAGACACTGGACAGAGGAACTCTGACTAGAAGGCTAGCATTCCGGAGTCGCCTCTTCACTGTTGATGTTGAGACCCACTCCTCTTTCTATTCTAGTTAGAGCCAGTTTGCTCTGTTCTGTGAAGGGAGTAGTACACGGCGTGTTAGGAGACTTACCTTGTGCAGATGCATAATGGGCTTTGCAGGTGTGGCTCCCTTGCGGACGCTGAATACATTTAATTTAACTGCTGAAAAACCTCCCACTTGCTGGCCAACACGTTTCTCCTGGAGTGTTCGTTCAATAGGGTTTTCAGTACATGTATCTAAAGCCATCCTTTTAAATTTGGTGTACATACACTGCTCAAAAAAATAAATGGAACACTTAAACAACACAATGTAACTCCAAGTCAATCACACTTCTGTGAAATCAAACTGTCCCCTTAGGAAGCAACACTGATTGTCAATACATTTCACATGCTGTTGTGCAAATGGAATAGACAACAGGTGGAAATTATAGGCAATTAGCAAGACACCCCCAATAAAGGAGTGGTTCTGCAGGTGGTGACCACAGACCACTTCTCAGTTCCTATGCTTCCTGGCTGATGTTTTGGTCACTTTTGAATGCTGCCGGTGCTTTCACTCTAGTGGTAGCATGAGACGGAGTCTACAACCCACACAAGTGGCTCAGGTAGTGCAGCTTATCCAGGACGGCACATCAATGCGAGCTGTGGCAAGAAGGTTTGCTGTTTCTTTCAGCGTAGTGTCCAGAGCATGGAGGCGCTACCAGGAGACAGGCCAGTACATCAGGAGACGTGGAGGAGGCCGTAGGAGGGCAACAACCCAGCAGCAGGACCGCTACCTCCGCCTGCCAGAGCCCTGCAAAATGACCTCCAGCAGGCCACAAATGTGCATGTGTCTGCTCAAACGGTCAGAAACAGACTCCATGAGGGTGGTATGAGGGCATGACGTCCACAGGTGGGGGTTGTGCTTACAGCCCAACACCGTGCAGGACGTTTGGCATTTGCCAGAGAACACCAAGATTGGCAAATTCGCCACTGGCGCCCTGTGCTCTTCACAGATGAAAGCAGGTTCACACTGAGCACATGTGACATGTGAGTCTGGAGACGCCGTGGAGAACATTCTGCTGCCTGCAACATCCTCCAGCATGACCGGTTTGGCGGTGGGTCAGTCATGGTGTGGGGTGGCATTTCTTTGGGGGGCCTCCATGTGCTCGCCAGAGGTAGCCTGACTGCCATTAGGTACCGGGATGAGATCCTCAGACCCCTTGTGAGACCATATGCTGGTGCGGTTGGCCCTGGGTTCCTCCTAATGCAAGACAATGCTAGACCTCATGTGGCTGGAGTGTGTCAGCATTTCCTGCAAGAGGAAGGCATTGATGCTATGGACTGGCCCGCCCGTTCCCCATACCTGAATCCAATTGAGCACATCTGGGACATCATGTCTCGCTCCATCCACCAACGCCACGTTGCACCACAGACTGTCCAGGAGTTGGCGGATGCTTTAGTCCAGGTCTGACACCTCATCAGGAGCATGCCCAGGCGTTGTAGGGAGGTCATACCGGCCACACACACTACTGAGCCTCATTTTGACTTGTTTTATGGACATTACATCAAAGTTGGATCAGCCTGTAGTGTGGTTTTCCACTTTAATTTGGAGTGTGACTCCAAATCCAGACCTCCATGGGTTAATACATTTGATTTCCATTGATTATTTTTGTGTGATTTTGTTGTCAGCACATTCAACTATGTAAAGAAAAAAGTATTTAATAAGAATATTTAATTCATTCAGATCTAGGATGAGTTATTTTAGTGTTCCCTTTATTTTTTTGAGCAGTGTAGTAGGGATCAATGAAAGAAAGCCATGTAAATACACACATATTCGTCTCCTTTTCAGCACCAATTGGTTGATTTAAAGATACTCTTATATTGAATATTATTTAGGCAAGGTGCGAATTACGGTGAGACCTTAGCTCCCCTAAAAGCAACAAAAGTCCAACTTTGGGGGTACTCTAAATAATGCAAATTAAACCATTCTCCTATTTGTTTAAAATCTAGTCGTAAATATGTTTTATAATGGTAAATATTAAAATAAAAACTCCCACCTCTGTCATGGTTTAAACCAGGAGTCACCAACCCGTTGATCACTGTCGACAAGCCGATCTTGGAAGCATTCCAAGTCAATCACGAGGAGATTTTTTAATTTTTTATCATAAATGTCTAAATGTTTTAAATGTATTATTATTATTTATGAATTTTATTTCAAATGCGCCCGTGTGAGCCCTGTGTGTAGTGATGGGGGTCGAGGGGCGGGGGAGGGGTATAGCCGCCTTGACTAGGTCAAAGACACTTGTTGTAACGCTCACGAGCTACCAAGCTAACAATTTATTTTATATTTATTTTACCTTTATTTAACCAGGCAAGTCAGTTAAGAACAAATTCTTATTTTCAATGACGGCCTGGGAACAGTGGGTTAACTGCCTGTTCAGGGGCAGAACGACAGATTTGTACCTTGTCAGCTCGGGGGTTTGAACACGCAACCTTCCGGTTACTAGTCCAACGCTCTAACCACTAGGCTACCCTGCCGCCCCAACAATACGCAAGCTAACGAAACGACCACGGAGGCACAACGGAAAAAGCAAAAAAAACATTTTCATGTAGAATGGGGACACGGATTTCTGTTCACCGTAGTTAAGGATGAAAGGATTTGCCTGATTTGTTGGCTGTAGCGCTCGCAAAAAGGGTTAAGGTGGAGCGGCAGCACACCATCCAAGTTCAAAGAAACCTACCCGCTAAAGAGCACGCTTAGTTCAAAGAAAGTTGACAAGCTCAAGTTTGTATTGAAAGCACAGCGGTCGCTTTTTACCAAACCGACAGCGAAACACAGCGAAACATACGTAATTAAATGTTACTTAGGTATTGTTACACTTACGGTGCATTTTCTGAGATCTCCAAGATCCATGATTCGTACAGGGTTTAATTTCAATGTCCTAATTCAATTGTTCAATTCTTGACAAAGAACATTGGTCATAAATGTCATTCATGTATGGAAAGAAAGGTAGAGTTTTATGTCACATGAACTAGGGTCTTAAACATGTTTTGATACAACTCATGTTTTATCTTGAATGTAGGCTACCCGTTCTGCGTGTGTTCATGTGTGTAAAATTGCCTCAATTGAGATGGTAGGCTACCGGCAGTGTAGGCCTAGTGAAGGGTAAACGCGTTTACCTTTTTCAGAAAAATGGATTGAAATTATAGGGTAAATTAGTAGATTTGGATATTTCAGCCACACCCGTTGCTGACAAGAGGCCAAACCCTCCCCTAACCCGGACGATGCTGGGCCAATTGTGCTCCGCCCCATGGGTCTCCCGGTCAAGGCCGGCTGCGACAGAGCCTGGACTCGAACCCAGAATCTCTTGTGGCACAGCTAGTACTGCGATGCAGTGCATTAGACCACTGCGCCACACGGGAGGCCAAGCCCACTACTGTTGTGTCGTCTGCAAACTTGATGATTGAGTTGGAGGCATGCATGGCCACGCAGTCATGGGTGAACGGGGAGTACAGGAGGGGGCTGAGCACGCACCCTTGTGGGGATCCAGTGTTGAGGATCAGCGAAGTGGAGATGTTGTTTCCTACCTTCACCACCTGGTGGTGGCCCGTCAGAAAGTCCAGGACCCAGTTGTACAGGGCGGGGTTCAGACCCAGGGCCTCAAGCTTAGTGATGAGCTTGGAGTGTACTATGGTGTTAAATGCTGAGCTGTAGTCGATGAACAGCATTCTTACCTATGTATTCCTCTTGTCCAGATGGGATAGGGCAGTGTGCAGTGTGATGGCGATTGCATCGTCTGTGGACCTATTGGGTCGGTATGGAAATTAAGGTGGGTCTAGAGTGGCAGGTAAGTTGGAGGTGATATGATCCTTGACTCGGCTCTCAATGCACTTCATGATGACAGAAGTGAGTGCTACGGGGCGATAGTCATTTAGCTCAGTTATCTTTGACTTCTGGAACAGGAACAATGGTGGCCATCTTGAAGCATGTGAGAACAGCAAACTGGGATATGAAGAGATTGAATATGTCTGTAAACACACCAGCCAGCTGGTCTGCGCATGCTCTGAGGACACAGCTAGGGATGCCATCTGGGCCGGCAGCCTTGTGAGGGTTAACACATTGAAATGTTTTACTCACGTTGGCCCACAGAGAAGGAGAGGGCCGCAGTCCTTGGTAGTGGGCCATGTCTGTGGCACTGTATTATCCTCAAAGCTGGCAGAGGTGTTTTGTTTTTCTGGAAGCAAGACGTCGGTGTCTGACATGGCTGGTTTTCTTTTTGTAGTCCGTAATTGCCTGTAGACCCTGCAACATACGTCTCGTGCCTGAGCCGTTGAATCACAACTCCACTTTGTCCCTATACCGACATTTTGCTTGATTGATTGCCTTGCAGAGGGAATAACTACACTGTTTATATTCGGCCATATTTCCAGTCATCTTTCCATTGTTAAATGCAGTGGTTCGCACTTTTCAGTTTTGTGCAAATGCTGCCATCTATCCACGGTTTCTGATTAGGGTAGATTTTAATAGTCACAGTGGGTACAACATCTACAATGCACTTCTTTATAAACTCACCAAATCAGCATATACATTGATGTTATTCTCTGAGGCTGTCTGAAACATTTCCCAGTCTGCGTGATCAAAACAATCTTGAAGTGTGGATTCAAATTGGTCAGACCAACGTTGAATAGTTCTAGTCACAGATTCATCCTGTTTGAGTTTCTGCCTATAGGACGGTAGGAGCAAAATGGAGTTGTGGTCGGATTTGCCGAAGGGTGGGCAGAGGAGGGCCTTGTATGCATCGCAGAAGTTAGAGTAGCAGTGATCCAGTGTATTGCCTGCACGAGTGCTACAATCAATATGCTGATAGAATTTAGGTAGCCTTGTTCTCAAATTTGCTTTGTTAAAATCCCCAGCTACAATAAATGCAGCATCAGGATATATGGTTTCCAGTTTGCATCGAGTCCAGTGTAATTCCTTGAGGGACGTTGTGGTATCGGCTTGAGGATGGATATACCCGGCTGTGAAAATAACCCAACGAGAATTCTCTTGGGAGATAATATTGTCCTCTTTAATTATGGTCCTCATTAATTATGAAGCATACACCCCCCCACCCTTCTTCCCAGAGAGATGTTTATTTCTGTTGGCACGACGCATAAAGAATCCCGGTGGCTGTACAGACTCCGTCAACATATCCCGAGGACCATGTTTCTGTGAAACAGAGAATGTTACAATCCCGGATGTCTCTCTAAAAAGCAACCCTTGCCCTAATTTTGTCTACCTTGTTACCTAGAGAGTGGACTTTGGCGAGTAATATACTCGGAAGCGGTGGGTGGTGTGCTCGCCTTCGAAGCCTGACCAGGAGGCCGCCCCATCTACCTCTTCTGCGGCAACGTTGTTTTTGGTCGGCCTCTGGAATCAGATCAAATGCCCTGGGTGGTGGTGCGAACAAAGGATCCACTTCGGAATGTCGTATTCCTGGTCGTAACGTTAGCTCACTAAGTCCTCTATCCAGCTTCATAGTACACTCCTCAGGTGTCTGCCAGTCGAATACACGTCACTTTCTAAAATGTAATATAACAGAGAGCAAGAGAGTTAGGCACAATGGGCAGGGGAACACATTTATATTGGTAGACAGAAAGGCAGAACCGACAGTGGAAAAGACAGATGTACAGATGACATATCCAGTATAACATGTAAGAACCAAAATAGATACAAGACAGACAGAACCTTACTAGAGCAGCTGCATTGCAGCATATTGTTCAGCTGAACCTGAATGGCTTTTAAGTACAAAAGATGAATCACAAACCCAGATTATGAAAAGTGTGAACAGATATCTGTCAAACTACTATGCAGATACCCAATATGTACCAGTGTTAAAAGGACAACGAAAACAAAGTGTTGAACAAGGTTGTATTCATTAGGGCACACTGTTTCAAAACGTTTCAAGACTTTGTGTAACGTCAAATGAAAAAGTGTTTCCTTTTGTACATTTTCAGATAACAGTCAAACGGTGAGGTGCTTTCTTTCATTTTGTGCCTAGTGAATATGACCAAACACACAACAAGCCAAGCAACTCCTTTACAATTACATAACATGCCATTTATGTTCAATGTTGATTTTCTTTACATTACAGTTGATCCCATGTGGCTCAGTTGGTAGTGTGGCACTTCCAACACCAGGGTTGTGGGTTAAATTCCCATGGGAGCCCAGTACAAACAAAATATGAAAATTATGCACTCACTATGCACTCATACTACTGTATGTCTACTCTGGATAAGAGCGTCTGCTAAATGAGTAAAATGTAAATAAAAAAATAGAGACCCATCCAAGAGTTGTGCAAAATTATCACCCCAAAAAAAGAATAATATATACACATTTAGAAATGTATCATCCTAAGTAACTCTAATTTAAACCATAATCTTAAGAGAGTGCCTGCTGGTGGTGATCATAACATCAGACAGTAAAATTCAATACCTCATTCTGGGTGGAGCCATCTGGTGAATTCAGTGACTTTTCAAGCATCTTACTTCAGAACACCCATGGTACCAGTGGGTGGCAGCAATGTGCTTAACATCAACCCTGTTATCTATGGTTACTTCCCAAATGGCACCCTATTCTCTATTTAGTATGCTACTTTTGACCAAGGCCCATAGGAGGGCCCTGGTCAAAAGTAGCGCACTATGTAGGGAATAGGATGCCATTTAGGACACCCTCCTATACTAGTCACACAGTATTTAATTTTTTTTCGCCCTATTATCCAAAACTTTCTACCAACACCCTGTCTCCCTAGCAATCTCAATAGGCAACTAAAGGGTTAATAAATCTTAAGGTTATGTAAATCCTGCCAGAATGACAGCTAACCAATTTCCTACCAACATGTAGTGAGCTCTATCTGGGGGGGGGGGGGTCCGTTTTTGTTTTACAAGGTAAAAATGCAAACAATTTGCAAAGTTAAAACAAGGAATAGCGGCACAGGAATAATAAATCAAAACTGTAGGATTAAGCACAATTAAACAAAAGTATTTTACAGAGATGTATAACATATCGCAATTACAGAAAAGCACAGGAATGGCAACAGAGATTCCAGATGTAACTAAACCGTGTACACACACACACCTATAGTTATTTACTAAGGGTATACAGGAAACATTTCACAAGAGGTGTGTTTCTTACTGGGTAGTTTCCCAGTCTGATCCCAATAGCCTATAGGGACACACGCCTGTTTCAGGAAATGCCCTGTTTTTAATGTGTTCCATAGCCAACATGCCCTGTATACCTCTAGCCCAGAAAACATTCCCTCGCCGGTGGAGGGTGTGGCAGGGGGGTCTTTGGGAGGAGGTCCTGATTACTGAGAGGGAGAAGCGGGCATGTCTTTGGGACCAGAGTATCTGAAAAAAACAGGCAACCACATGGTTGCCTTGGGTTCAAGGCTCAGAAGACTTTAGAGCAACATGGATGTGTCTTTAGGAAAGTGGTTGTGGTAGCAGAGATCGAGGTGTCGCTGAATCTTTGGGCTTCTGGCTCTGGGAGATGACTTGGTGTAGTAGGTAGATGTTTCTTTGGGGCAGTGGTTATTATGGTGGGCTGAGACAGGAGTAACGTGTGCTAGTATGTTGCTCATTTCTCAGTTTCCGCTGTACAGATCTACAGTGCTGGAGCTCAGGCCACGGCTCTCCTTTAGCCTGCTGATGCCTGGACCCTGAGAAAGAGAGAGAAGAGGAGTTAGAGAGAGGGGGGCATCAATATATGCGTCATAATTAAAGGAAAGAAGCTACCACACAAATAAAATAACATTTTATTTATCACATGCGCCAAATACAACAGGTGTAGACTTTACAATGAAATGCTTGTTTACGAACCTTTCCCAACAATGCAGAGTTTAAAAAATGAAATAGTAACTAACATAAGAGGTATAAAATAAAATACACATGAATGGAGCTATATACAGGAAGTACCAGATCAATGTACGGTACGAGGTACTTAGAGGTAGATAGTGTATGTACATGAAGGCAGGGTAAAGTGACTAGGCATCTGGATAGATAAGGAGTAAAATAAAGAACAGAGTAGCAGCAGCAAATGATGTGTAAAAGTGTGTGTGTGCAAATGTATGTTTGTGTTGTGTCTGTATGCGTTGTTTGAAAGTGTGAGGGACGTGTGTGGGAGTGACAGTGTGTGTATACAGATAGTTCGGGTACCATTGGTTGACTATTTAGCAGTCTGGCTATTATGGCTTGAGTGTAGAAGCTGTCTCGGAGCCTGTTGGTCCGAGAGCAGATGCTCCGGTACCATTTGCAGGACGGCGAAGTATTCAAAGAATCACTTTTATTACTAACATCTCAGCCTCACTGCTTTCATACCTTAATATATGCATATTACTGTAGCAGTCATATGGCTCCCTCATTTCTACATCCCACGGAGCTACTAGACAGGGTCGCTTACCTGGAAACCATCTAGGTCACTGGCCTTGTTCAAGTAGTTCAGGGAGGCAGCTCTCTTCATGCTGTTGGAACACCCCCCAAAAAGTTACATTTAAAGTAACCTTTATTTAACTAGGGAAGTCAGTTTAAGAACAAATACTTATTTACAATGACGACCTACCGGGGAACAGTGGTCATCGGATGGGGCCACAGTGTCTCCTGACCCCTCCTGTCTCAGCCTCCAGTATTTATGCTGCAGTAGATTATGTGTCGGGGGGCTAGGGTCAGTTTGTTATATCTGGAGTACTTCTCCTGTCCTATCCGGTGTCCTGTGTGAATTTAAGTATGCTCTCTCTCATTCTCTCTTTCTCTCTCTCGGAGGACCTGAGCCCTAGGACCATGCTCCAGGACTACCTGACATGATGACTCCTTGCTGTCCCCAGTCCACCTGGCCGTGCTGCTGCTCCAGTTTCAACTGTTCTGCCTGTTATTATTCGACCATGCTGGTAATTTATGAACATTTGAACATCTTGGCCATGTTCTGTTATAATCTCCACCCGGCACAGCCAGAAGAGGACTGGCCACCCCACATAGCCTGGTTCCTCTCTAGGTTTCGGCCTTTCTAGGGAGTTTTTCCTAGCCATCGTGCTTCTACATCTGCATTGCTTGCTGTTTGGAGTTTTAGGGTGGGCTTCTGTACAGCACTTTGAGATATCAGCTGATGTACGAAGGGCTATATAAATACATTTGATTTGGGTTAACTGCCTTGTTCAGGGGCAGAACAGATTTTCTCAAGCCAGACTTTTGCTAGGACTGTCTGGGAGTGGTCGACAAGTCTAGTGGGAGGGATATTTAACCTGAAAACTAGCGGTTATTGGCAGAGGATTGAAACTCTGTTATTGGTCTATTATTATGGTCTACTATTGCCTTGCCACCAAAACAGGCAGAAAATCAAACAGCACTTACACTAAAAGGGCATTATCATTGTCACAGTATTATTCCAACACAGAAAAATCATGTTTTTGACTACACTGGGCTTTTAAGAACACCAGACCTGGGTTCAAATACATGCATGTTTAAGTATTTGTATTTTAAATAATTATGTGTATTTTAGTTTTTTCAAATAATGTGGCTGAATCAACTACTTCTATTTGAAGTATTA
Organism: Oncorhynchus mykiss; assembly: GCF_057628025.1. Taxonomy (NCBI): domain Eukaryota; kingdom Metazoa; phylum Chordata; class Actinopteri; order Salmoniformes; family Salmonidae; genus Oncorhynchus; species Oncorhynchus mykiss. The sequence continues at coordinate 62,319,565 of NC_143022.1, forward strand.
GTTTCAAAAAAAGTATTAGAAGTAAAAGTTCCCATAAATAGCCTAGTATTAGATACTACTTTCAAATACTTGTTTCCAAATATATATTATTTAAAAATACCCCTAGGACGAAAAAGACCTGGGTTCAATTGCATGGAATATTTGTGTATTTCCAAATACATTCAAATATTCAACTACTTGCATTTTAAAAAGAATAGAAATAACCAAATGTAGGTGAAAGTAATTGAAATTGTTGAAATTTGAACCCAATTCTGAAGGACACAAGAGGTTGTTTGTGATCTGAGCAGGTGACTGCTAGTCTTTTAGACATCAAATTATGATCCATCTAACCCAGCTTTAGCAGATTTCAATGTGAATAGTGTATTTCAGCTTTGCCAGGCATCTTGACGCGTTTTTTCCCCGTGACTTTCATTGAGTTATTTTCACTAGGCACCAAACAGATGTTGGACTATGTCCATTGCAAAATGCTTTCTGTTGTGTGCCCTAAAGAACACGACTCAGTTCTTAATTATATTCATCTGGACAGTGATGGTGTTGTTCTTACTTGGTGCTGGTTCGTTCTGGAGGTCCATTGCCCTGTAGTTTTTTCACTAGTAGCTCGCTGCTTCTACGCAGGACGTCCCTTAGCTTCCCTAGGGAACCACTGCGCTGTAGCGCCCCACTACCATCCTGTAGATACACCCACACATCAATGACCCTACACATACTGTACACATACATATACAATCAAACCAATCAGTAAACACGAAGACAACCACACATCAGGGAGCCCATATACACATATTAAAATTACACAATCAGCGCAAATCAGATGACCTGCAGAAAACCACAGCTCATTAAGCTAGCAAACACTTTCACAATAAAAAGAGACTGCAGCCCAATCCACACACTCCACATTGATTAAATAGACGTGGCGTTACTGGGTTATCAGTTATGTTAATTTCAAATTCAGATTGAAGTTGACATGAATATGCTTGTGGCATAGGTAGATGCCAATTAGTATTTCCTGTAGGCAGGGGATCCCTTTTTTTTAACATGGCCAACTTTATGGAATAGAGGTAAAAGGTACACAAGTGGAAGAGGTATGAATGTTTGTTATTTTACTATAGAAGTGGTCTACAGTGGGCTCCACCTGTCAATCCATGCATCACTTTCATCCAGACGTGTCTGTCCTACATAATAGGTCCCTCTGGATCCAAACCCTTAACCCCAGTCACGTAACCTGCTAAGTTAATTCTACTAACCTGCTGCGTAAATGTTCATAATCAGGAAGATATGCAGAGAGAAATGACACCTCACAAATTAAAAACTTTATTTGGGAATACCAACAAGCATTGACGCAACAATCATCACAATGCAAGAAGAAATGGTAAATATTATGCAGTCCTACATTCTAAGATGGTGCTTATAGAGCTTGCAATGGAGTTTACTTCTGCCCTAGGAAACAGAAGTTCACACTATATAACATCAATTACAGACAACTTTAATAATTAAATCAGCATTCCACTACAACAACAATATTGTCCGAATTACATGATGAACATTGTCGTTTCTCTCCCTCTTTTTCAGTGTTGCTTGCATTCTTGAAAGTATGCTTTATGGCTAGGAATGGCAAAGGACATTTCAAAAGCCTGTGTGACGAGTGCCTTATCAAATCCATAAATATCATTACTACATTTACGCATAATATGGAAATTATAGTACATTCAGTTAGTTAAACACTTACGATAATGATCTTAAACCAGCACTGACTATGGTTTTTTTCAGTTCAAAAAGAGGTCTAGTCAAAATGGACAATGTTCACCTGTAATGAACTGTGTGACGTAAGGGGTAGGGAAGGCAACATATTAAAACACACAAATACACACATGCAATGATTCATACATTTCCTCAAATGGCAACACTAATATGTCCTATAATCTCAACAACACATTCAAAGGCAATATGAAGCAGGCAATGAAGAGCCCACGGGGTCACTAACTTGCCCTTGTGTCTCAAGAGGTTAGAAAATCTCATTTGAAGGCAACAGATGTGCTGTTGCTTCGACAGGGATGTTTTGGCAACGTTAAATGTTGGTTCTGTTACAGTAGCCTTTAACCAGATAATGTGCCACTATTCCCTTTTTAAAATGTAACCGATGCACGGTAAACAATAGGCCTACAGTGTGTAAAATGCTATGCATCAAAGAAGGGAGAGCAGTCTAGCCAAGAAGAACTCGAGCTCTCGGGAAATTGTGAAGGTGACAGTTTGCTTATAAAGCTGCTGTATGACACAGGCTGAAAAAGTCTGCAGTGTGTTTTAGTCGATCAAGACAAAACAGGCAGCGGCTACTATAAGACCAGATATTGGTAGTATAATAGGTTGACATACCACCGCCGCCTTCGGCAGTCAATACAAAGCAAGCATAATAAAAGTTGTAAATAAGAAGAAAAACACACTAAATTAAAAATGAATAGGAAAAATATATATAAAAAGAGGATAAGTTTGAAACCCCAACATCAACCACTTTTGTCAGAGTTAGCCAACCTAATATACCAAAGTCATACGCATTTATTACAATACAGTACCTTTTTAAAACTGCTCAGGCATATGGTTACACTTCAAAATGATGAAATTAACTTTAAGGAAGCAAATTATTAGTAAGATACAGGCACCAAGTTAATCAACTGCAGACCCCAAGCCATTTTGTATTTGATCACAGACTATTTTCACCTGCCAGCTGCTTACAGTCCTGGGAGTGTACGTGTACGCTCTAGAAGGCAAAGCCACTCCAACACAAATACAGACTGAGGCCAATGCAAAGCAACAGTGAAGTCCTGAAGGGAGATGCAGACAGTCAAACCATAGCTACGTTGTGAAGGCAGAAGGACAAGCGTTATCATGGTAACAGACTGGCGTTTTGGGCCGATGTTAAGGGCTGTGGAAGCAGTTGCAGGTCATTGTCCAAAACCACTCTGGCATTTCTGCTTTGCTCTGTGTTCCCAACGGGCAACCGTATTTCCAAACACTTACCCCTTCTATCATGCCATTACTAAATACAGTTGAATATTACAGATGCATGTTAGAAGAAGACTGAGGTGGAGAGGGAGAGTTGGTGAGTTTTAGAGGAGAATGTGATAGGCATGACTTCATGTTATGGGAATAGGGAGAGAAAATTCTGACGAAGGAGCAAGACAAGGTTAGTGAAAGAAAAGGGTGAAAAGAGAAAGAGGGATCAGAGGGAAGAGGAAACCAAACATCCCAACGGTTGTCAGTACAGGGACAGATGTGACAACAGGGAGCAGTCTCGCCGAGGACACCAGGAACGGCAGAGGAGGAGCTTTTCATTTGGTGGTAGGAGAGAAGAGAAGGCCAAAGGGGATCGACAAAAACATCCTTTACTATTTGTTGGGGAAGAGGAGAGAAGGATGGAGGAATAATCTTGATGTGGCTTAGGCCTGAAGGAAAGAGGAAAAACACAAACAAACATATGATTAAAAAGCTCTGGGGTGGGGGCATCTTAATTATCCTAATGAGAAAAGACGTGATCTTGGCCAAATCTGCACTGCAGTATGTTCTACTCTTGATTTAAAATAGAATCCATCTTAATTTGCATGGTATAAATGTTTAAATAGAAAGGAAGCATGCTTATGATGTGGCTCTGCCTTCCTATTCGAGGCTCAGAAATAATGTGTAAGCCTATGCGTTTATCAATTTACTTTTACAGCTTCACCATAAAATAGCAAATTAATGACTGGCAATCAAATAAATTCAAGTAGCCTTTCCTAACACATCAAATGCATCCACTGACCTAAATAGCCTGCAGCATCACAGCTGTGTTTTGTTTGAGGAATGAATAAACAGTGGCCAGTTTATGGGTGGTGCTACAGCCTCCCTCCACCTACAGTGCTGGTCAGTGATGCTACTATTGTGTCTGTGTGCAGTCAGTCACTGTGACTCAGCCGTTTGCTGTACCGTCTCTGTGGGCAGACAAGCAAGGGTGGACTTGGCACACCGAGCCCAGCCAGTGACTGTGCACTGCAGACTGAAGGGCATGTGCAAGCATCAGCACTTCAGCAGCACAGTCATCGAACTAACAAATTGAGAGGATGACGATGGCTAATACACCTGAAAATCTATCCATCTCTCTATACATATGATATTCTGCTGTGAAGAAACTAGCAGTGGCACAAGATGAATATGTATTGACCTGATCATATGAATGCAGGACAGATAATTGTTATGAACATACCTTACAAATTAATAAAAACATTTTGGTTATAGATATGTTCAATAACATAAGGTAGTCTATATTAAGTGATAACAGCCAAAATTGTAACCCACACCCCGTACTAGGCTACATTATAATACACGAGATATAATAGCTCTGATATTGTAGTCTGTTTTCTGACATAAAGACCCCGCCCCAGCCCCCCCAGCTTTGGTCCAACCTTAGTAGAATGCCGGAATCAAGAGGAAGAGTACAATCCACTGAACGAAGGAGGAACATTTGATGGACAGGCTGATTGGTTGCCATGGCAAGGGTAATCATCAAAAGGGTAGGTTAATAGTTGCACAAACAGAAAGAAAAGGGAACTTGAAGAGGATGACATGCATAGACGATGCAAAAAAGGCACCTACATCACAAGCAGAGTACATACGCACATTCAAATCATGCATTTTTAACAGGCAAACATATACTGAGACAAGTTCCACATAACTACAGGATACGACCATAAGACAACACCTGCTTCCATGCTGCACAGAAAATCCCCACTACCCTCCGTGTATCGCTCTCAAACACTTGTTCAACACAGTGAGAAAGGAGTAAGGATGTAAGAGGGAAGGGACCTTGTGCCAACAATGCTGTTTTCAGCATACTTGTATTTTTTCATAACTGATAATGCAGCAAATAGGCTATTCAATACACACTGAGTATACCAATCATTAAGAACACATTCCTAATATTGAGTTGCACCCCCCCTCTTTTGCCCTTAGAACAGCCTCAATTTGTCAGGGCATGGACTCCACAAGGTGTCGAAAGCGTTCCACAGGGATGCTGGCCCATGTTGACTCCAATGCTTCCCACAGTTGTGTCAAGTTGGCTGGATGTCCTTTGGGTGGTGGACCAGTCTTGATACACGTGAAACTGTTGAGCGTGAAAAACCCAGCAGTGTTGCAGTTCTTGACACAAACCAGTGCGCCTGGCACCTACAACCGTACCCCATTCAAAAGGCACTTTTGTCTTGCCCATTCCCCCTCTGAATGGCACACATACACAATCTGTCTCAATTGTCTCAAGGCTTAAAAGTCCTTCCCTTTATCTACACTGATTGAAGTGGATTTAACAAGTGACATCAATAAGGGATCATAGATATACCAGGTGAAAACTACGTCATGGAACGAGGTGTCCCTAATGTTTTGTATACTCAGTGAGTCACACACTGGCCTTTAAACTGCACAAAGGAGTCAGAATCCAGAAGACAAGTTCACGTTTCAACAAACCAACTGTATTGCACTTTGAACGATTCAAAGTGAAAGACGTCTGAAATATGGACCCAAGAGGAGCCAAAAAAAGATTGAATGAAAAAGACATCAGTTTATAAATCAATGTAGGTGATGAACTGGTAGTAAGTACCACACCAGAATTATACATGGGAAGTGATGAGCATCCCATACTCAAAATGTGTTATGCTTAGAAGGAACCTTTTATTGTAAAATTTGACATGTTCTTACAGTTGTACATGTATGAAATATTGATTGATTCTCTATTCATTGCAATGGCTGGATGGAGAAACATGTTTTTGAATCTGAAGAGTTTCCCCCTCGATTGCCATGATATTATTTCAACAGCTATGGCCATCACAATGATGGTAAATGTGAGCATTCGCCAAACAAGATTGACCTTGAGGAGACCGGCACAAACCTCAAATGTATGGGCTGCTGTGAACCTCATTGGACAATTTAATAGTGCGATCTATCAAAATCAATTTGTAGCAATCTCATTGGCAGAACTCAAGTGGATGAGTGAGCTTTGTAATCTTCTTACAAGATCATTAATTACACCCATGTGAAAGGTCTGATGATATGGTACTATGATATGGAAAATATATATTTTTAAACCCTCTGCATATCCGAATAATTGAGTTCAGACTATGATAGCAAGCATCATATTTGTTCAGCCATCATACACGATTCAACAAATATATGCTCTACCCTTAATTAGAAAATGAATTCCAGATCTGAAAATAATTACATGAGCATATGCAGAAAATAACAGAAAGGATTATGATGACACATGAATCAGCCGTAGCACAGCAGGTGGTTAATGGGTAATGTAGTGCAGTTCAAACCAACAGAACACAACACGTTAAATATTGCTGGACTGTGTGAAAAAAAAGATGTGCCTCGCAGGCTAGCAGTTGTGGAACATGCGCGTTTGGAGTGGGAGGGCTGCAGTGAGGAGTGGCTGGGTGTGCTAGTAGAAGAAGGCACAGACTCAGACTGGGGATCTCAGGGCAGTACCAGAAACGGGCATCCCAAATGGCACCCTACAGTGTTTCCCCTATACCCATTTGGCAGCTGCTGCCAAACACTGTGAAATGTTTAAATTATGTATTCAATATAGACAAGAAAAATACAATACTTTATGTGTTATTAGTTTAAGCACACTGTGTTGGTCTATTGGTGTGACTTAGATGAAGGTCAGATCAAACTGTATGACCAATTTATGCAGAAATCCAGGTAATTCCAAAGGGTTCACATACTTCTTCTTGCCACTGTATGTTTGAGTCACTCAGATAGCATAAGAGCTCTCTTTTAGAGGACAAGAGGGCCTCTAAAAATGTTTGGGAGACAATGCAATTGGCCACGCCCACTACCATGCCTCCCCCCCCCCCCCTCCCTACACTAACGATGAGGTCGCAGTGCCTATTTTGGACGCAGCCTAGCAGTAAACTCTCCCTATTTGCTCCTATCGGCAGAATCCCTTCTCACTATCCCGCACCAGTTTAGTCATGGCCCATCGGCAGCAGATCTGTAGCCTGACTTGCCTGCGCAGTAATAGCCCATTAAGTGCAGTAAGTGAGAAGGGGATTAAAGCACACGCCAGAATTGGAAGTCCAGATGTCCAAACAGGGACAAGCATCCAGCAGAGGCATTTCACTGCCAGGCTCAATTGGTTTGGATTCTAACCAGGTTTGGCCCCTTCCAGGGTTGGGGTCAATGGCATTTAAATCCATTCAACTTTCTGAATTGAGTGCATTGAAATGGAACTTCCCCAAACAAGGATGAGTGAAAGGAAAGGGGTTCTGCCTAGTCACTGAATGTATTCAACTGAAATGTTTCTTCCACGTTTAACCCAACCCCTCTGAATCAGAGATGTGTGGGAGACTGCCTTAAATCGACATCCAAGTCGTCAGTGCCCAGGGAACAGTGAGGGCCCTGGCAGAGTGGTGCCAGGAAAATAACCTCTCCCTCAACGTCGACAAAATGAAGGAGCTGATTGTGGACTTCATGAAAGAGCAGAGGGAGCACGCCCCTATCCACATCGACAGGAGAAGGTGGAAAGCTTCAAATTCCTCAGCGTTACTTAACCCTGCACCTTAGAGGCTGCTGCCCTGTATACATAGACATGGAATCAGTGGCCACTTCATAATGGAACACTACTCACTTGAATAATGTTTACATACAGCTTTACTCATGTTAATACTTTATTCTACTCTACTGTATTTTAGTCAATGCCACTCCGAGATTGCTCATCCTAATATTTATATATATTTCTTAATTCCATGATTTTACTTTTAGATTTGTGTATTGTTAGATACTACTAGGGGTGGCAGGTAGCCTAGTGGTTAGAGCGTTGGGTCAGTAACCGAAAGGTTGTTGGATCAAATCCTTGAGCTGACAAGGTAAAAATCTGTCATTCTGCCCCTGAACAAGGCAGTTCAGTTTACCTTGACAGCTCGGGGATTCGATCCAACAACCTTTCGGTTACTGGTCCAACACTTCTACCCGCCAGGCTACCTGCCACCCCTATACTAATCAAGCTGTGAGCTATCAGATTGACACATTAGCATTAGTCAGTAAGGTAGGACACACAGTATAGCCCTGTGAATTCTGTAAAAAGGGATTCTGCCTTCCCAGGATGCCCCAGAGTGAACCTGTGCCATTTGTTTCTCCTCTGTTTAAGCAACATCGGCAACATTTAACAAAACCGTTGGATATTAAAACGAGAAATAAAATACTTCAACAAGCGCCACCCAAAAAATTTAACACATTCAAAGCCAGCAGTTAAAATGAACAGGAGTTACATATCAGGTTATGCCAGCATTCAATCAGCTTTGTGCCTTTCCAAAAAGGATTTAGAGGTGACGCTTTGGTGAGGACAGGGCAATAATACAGAGAGCTGGCTGGCTGGCTGATATATATATATATATATATATATATATACTGTAAGAATACAATTCCTTATAGATGCATCTCCAGGACCAAGAGTGAACAGCCTTAAATGCCTTGCACACATACTTGACTACTGATGACACTGTCAGCCTCCCAACTATGTTTCATGCTTCACCCGAAATGTGCGCTTCAGACAACGGTACACTCCCTCTCATGGATTTAACTCCCTCCAGCAAAATGCTTACACACCAATCCAATGCTTTTAAATCCTGATAGGTAGTGTGCAAGTACACACGCCAGGAAAAGTGTGTAGAATTGGTACACAACCACTGTACGCAGTGTGCAGTGTTTAAGATTAGGGCTGCGGGGGTGTGCAACCTGTACCAGCCCATCAGCTCAGCAGTGTACTGTGTATAACTGCTCTGTCCATCATTAAGGCCACCAAAATTTAGGGGACTGAATAAATTTGTGGATTTGTACTCACCCCATTCCACTCTACGCCCATACTCACTTCCTCGACGGTCTCAGAGCCGCTCTCGTACTTGACGCTGGACAGGCTGTCCCGGCTCCTCCGCCTCTCCCTGTCTCCCTCGCCATCCTTTAAGATCTCCACCACACGTGTCTGTTGGATGGGGTCTATGCCCTGGGGGAGGTTCCAAAGATGATCGCCCCAGACACACACACACACACACACACACACACACACACTTTAAGAAATCTGGTACAGATAGGCTGTGAAATTAGAGTGGAATTACGGGGGTGTTATGTGATATTCGTTCCACTGCCTCAGGCATTCTGCTGGTGCATGGAGACAATGGAGCCACTACAGAGACATGGACACTACAATGACAGTTACATGAGAGTGATGTTAGTAGGGATACATGAGACTATTGACTGTTCCGGTTATAATTAAACCACTTACTGTGTTGATCTGCATCCAAAGCATGGTAGAGAGAGGAAAAAATAGCATGAGATTCTTTGCCCAGCCTATGAGCAGGTAGTGCATACTGTACACACTTACGCAATAGATGTGCACTAATAGTTTACTGGTATATGAGGAAATATTTATTCAAATCATACAAGTATTCAAGTATCACAAAAGCATTGTAGCTTTAGGCATATACAGTGACTATAGAAAGTCTACATCCCCTCAAACTTTTTTCACATTTTGGAATTGAGATAGATTGAATTGTAATTGTTTTCATTGACCTACACCAAATACTCCATAATGTCAAAGTGATTTCATTTTTTTTTCTTTAACTAAAGTAGTAATTTCATAAGTATTCACCACCTTTGTTTAGACAAAACTAAATTAGTTCAGCAGTCAAATGTGGCTTAAATTCTTTTTTCGCATATGTTGATGTTGGGGTGGTGCTGGAGATCACGAATATGAAGCTGGCATTTTTTTTTACATTTCCCTTTAACAAATCACAAGTTATATGTATTGACTGTGTGAAATAGAGATTGACATGATTGTTGAATGACTAACCCTTGCTCTGTCCCCCATACAACAACTGTAAGGTTCCTTGAATATCAAGCACATTCAACTACAAAGACCAGGGAGCTTTTCGAAAGCCTCAGAAGGGCAGTGATTGGTAGATGGGTAACAATAAATCCGACATTGATTATATCTTCAAGCATGGTCAAGTAAATAATTATGCTGTGGATGATGTATTAAACCACCCAGACACATCAGTGATGTCACCATGAGACCATTGAAACAGCTAGAGTTCAATGGCTGTGATGGGAGAAAAGAGAATATGGATCAACACATTGTTGTGACTCCAAAATAATGACCTAAATGACAGTGAAAAGAACACAAAATATCCCAAGACATGCATAGGTATGAAACAAGGGACTAAATTAATACTGCATTAAACAGAGAAAAGGAATACACTTTTTCTAAATACAAATCTTTATGTTTGGGGCAAATCCAACAACACTGAGTAACTGCCTATTTACAGTATTTTCAAGCATGTTGGTAGATGAATCAGGGTATGGGTATGTTTGACATCGGCAAAGCCTGGGGAGTTTTTCAGGATAAAAATAAACTTGGAGGCAAGCACAGGCAAGATAATAGAGGAAACCCTGCTTCAGTCTGCTTTACACCAGACACTGGGAGAGGAATTCACCTTTCAGCAGGACAACCTACAACAAAGCCAAATCTACACGGTTTCTTACCAATAAGACAGTGAATATTCCTGATTGGCCAATTTACTCTTTTCACTAAAATCTGCTTGAAAATCTATGGCTAGCCTTGAAAATTGCAGTCTAGCCATGATCCCAACACCTTGACAGAGCTTAAAGAATTTTGAAAATAATAATTGGCAAATATTGCACAATACAGGTGTGCAAAGCTCTTATGAGACTGACCCACTTCCAAAGGTGTTCCTAACATGCATTGACTCAGGGGGGTGAATACTTTAATCTAATCAAAGTATATTCATGTTTTATTTTTTCATTAATCTTTAAGAAATATTTAAATGTTTCATCCACTTTGGAATTAGAGCGTATTTTGTGTAGATTGTTGACAAAAAAAATTACAATTAAACCCATTTTAACCCCTTAGTGTCCCGAGTTAACAATGATATTCGTGGTCATTTGTGTACATTACACACTGTGTGAGTTTTTATAGCTACAGTATTATCCTGACCTGCTTGCGGGACCTCATGGCACACTCCTCCAGGGTCTCAGCGGCCTCTAGCTTGCCCTGCCGGCGGTACAGAGCTCCCAGGTTTCTCAAGGTGGTGTTCACTGTCGGGCTAGAGGGCCGACAGACAGCAGTGGTCACTCATAATGATGACAGGTGTGTGTTCAGTAGGGTACACCGTAGTTTTGCAAGTTCAGAACATGAGATTAATCTCTTAATAACGCTATGCATAACTGACAAAACTACATTGCCCTGTTATATTGAAACATTTGAAATACATAATCTCAATGTATGTTTGAATAGGGGCAAGACTAATGACTTCATGTGTTGTCTCCGCTAAGTCATCCAAATTCATGGCTCTTGGCTCACCTGTTCACTTTGCAGGCCTTGTACCAGCCTCCATACTCGCCGTACGGGGTGTTGTCTCTGTGCTTGCCCTGGAATCAAATCAAAGTTATTGGTCGCATACACAGATTTTCCAATGATATCGCAGGTGCAGCGAAATGCTTATGTTACTAGCTCCAACAGTGTAGTAATTAAAGAGAAGTCTTTAAAGGGAGAAGGAGAGACGAATGGAAGTGGCAAGAGATGAGTGGAACTTCAGACAGTAACTATAACATTCATGCCGTTATACAGGTAGGTGTTAGAGCTCCACCTAGTATGGCCTTAGGTACACATGTGAGATCAATGTAGGCAAATACACAAAACCCACCTTACTCATCTCCTCTCTCTCTTCGGCGTGCATCCAGATGGGTTTGTTCTCAGCTGCAGATAAAGAGAGCACAGACAGACGTATACAGTGCCTTCTGAATACTTTCCGACCGCTTGGACTTGGCCGCTGACCACTTGGACTTTTCCAAATGTTGTTACATTACAGCCTTATTCTGAAATGGATTAACTTCTTATGACTGCAGGGGCAGTATTGAGTAGCTTGGATGAAAGGTGCCCAGAGTAAACTGCCTGCTCCTCAGTCCCAGCTGTGAATATATGCATATTATTGGTATTGGATAGAAAACACTCTGAAGTTTCTAAAACTGTTTGAATGATGTCTGAGTATAACAGAACTCATATGGCAAGGCAAAAACCTGATAAGAAATCCAAACAGGAAGTGGGAAATCTGAGGTTGGTTGATTTTCAACCCAGCCCCTATTGAATACACAGTGGGATATTGGTTGTTGCACTTCCTAAGGCTTCCACTAGATGTCAACAGTCTTTAGAAACTTGTTTGAAAATTCTACTGTGATGTGGGACCGAATGAGTCAGAGGTCTGCCAGCAGTCACGCGCTGGTCACGCACATTTCACATGAGGGAGCTGCGTTCCTTTGCTTTTCTGAAGGCAAAGGAATTCCCCGGTTGGAATATTATTGAAGTTTTATGTTAAAAACATCCTAAAGATTGATTCCATATATCTTTTGACATGTTTCTACGGACAGTAACGGAACTTTTTGACATTTCGTCTGCAACTAGGGTACGCGCATGACTTTGGATTTGTTTACCAAACGTGCTAACAAAAGTAGCTCTTTGGACAAAAATGGACATTATCGAACAAATCAAACATTTAATGTAGAACTGGGATTCCTGGGAGTGCATTCTGATGAAGATCAAAGGTAAGTGAATATTTATAATGCTATTTATGACAAATGTTGACTATCCAATATGGTGGATATCTTTTTGGCTGCTTTGTCTGAAAGCTGTACTCAGATTATTGCATGGTTTGCTTTTTCCATAAAGCTTTTTTGAAATCTGACACAGCGGTTGCATTTAAGGAGAAGTGTATCTACAGTTCCATGTCCAATAATTTATTTTCATCAACATTTATAATGAGTATTTCTGTAAAATGTGGCTCTCTGCAATATCACCAGATGTTTTTGGATAGAAAAGTGAACATAAAGCGCCAATGTATACTGAGATTTTTTTATATAAATATGCACCTTATCGAACAAAACATACATATATTGTGTAACATGAAGTCCTATGAGTGTCATCTGATGAAGATCAAAGGTTAGTGATTCATTTGATCTCTATTTGTGCTTTTTGTGACTCCTCTCTTTGGCTGGAAAAATGGCTGTGTTTTTCTGTGGCTTGGCTCTGACTTAACATCATTGTTTGTGGTGCTTTCGCTGTAAAGCCTATTTGAAAATTGGACAATGTAGTGAGATTAACAAGATTACCTTTAAAATTGTATAAAATACATGTATGTTTGAGGAATTTTAATTATGAGACTACTTTTGTTTGAATTTGGCGCTATGCACTTTCACTGGCTGTTGTCATATCAATCCCGCAGCCCTAAGAAGTTAAAAATTTCAGCAATCTACACACAATACCCCATAATGACAAAGCAAAAACAGTGTTACAAACACACACACACACAGTTCAGACCCTTTGCTATGAGACTCAAAATTGAACTCCGGTGCATCCTGTTTGCATTGATCAACATTGAGATGTTCTTACAATTTGGAGTCCACCTGTGGTAAATTTAATTGATTGGACATGATTTAGAAAAGCACACCTGTCTATATAAAGGTCCCACAGTTGACAGCGCATGTCAGAGCAAAAACCAAGCCATGAGGTCGAAGGAATTGTCCATAGAGCTAAGAGACAGGATCGTGTCGAGGAACAGATCTGGGGAAGGGTACCAGAACATTTATGCAGTATTGAACGTCCCCAAAAACACAGTGGCCTCCCATCATTCTTAAATGGAAGCAGTTTGGAACAACCAAGACTCTTCCTAGAGCTGGCCGCCCGGCTAAACTGAGCAATTGGGGGAGATGGGCCTTGGTCAGGGAGGTGGCCAAGAACCAATGGACACTGACAGAGCTCCAGAGTTCCTCTGTGGAGATGTCAGAACTTTCCAAAAGGACAACCATCTCTGCAGCACTCCACCAATAAGGCCTTTATGGTGGAGTGGTCAGACGGAAGCCACTCCTCAGTAAAAGGCACATGATAACCCACTTGGAGTTTGCCAAAATACACCTAAAGACTCTCAGACTACAAGAAAAAAGATTATCTTGAACTCTTTGGCCTGAATGCCAAGCGTCACGTCTGGAGAAACCTGGTATCATTCGTACGGTGTAGCATGGTGGTGGCAGCATCATGCTGTGGAAATGTTTTTCAGCGGCAGGGACTGGGAGACTAGTCAGGAGCGGGGCAAAGATGAACGGAGCAAAGTCCAGAGAACTCCTTGTGAAAACCAGCTCTCAGGACCTCAGACTGGGGCGAAGGTTTACCTTCCAACAGGACAACAACCCTAAGCACATAGCAAAGACAACGCAGAAGTGGCTTTGGGACAATTCTCTGAATGTCCCAGCCAGAGCCCGGACATGAACCCGATTGAACATCTTTGAAGAGAACTGAAAATAGCTCTGCAGCGATGCCCCCCATCCAACCTGACAGAGCTTGAGAGGATCTGCAGAGAAGAACGTGAGAAACTCCAAATACAGGTGTGCCAAACTTGTAGCATCATACCCAGAAGACTTCAGGCTGCCAAAAGGTGCTTCAACAAAGTACTGAGTAAAGGGTCAGAATATACTTAAGTAAATGTAATATTTCCCCCTCAAATTATACATTTGCAAAAATGTCTAAAAATACATTTTTGCTTTGTCATTATGGGGTAGTGTGTGTAGATTGACGAGGGGGGGGGGACTATTTAATCAATTTCAGAGAAGGCTATAACGTAACAGAATGTGGAGAAAGTCTGATAGTTTTCAGACCCCTAATGCACTGTATATGCTCTGAGGACCAGGCAGTGCACCTCTCATTTCTATTCTTTAAAGTGTGTGACGCAGCACTCTTCAGACGGAATAAAAGTTGTCATTTTAAAGTGTCATTGTTTCAAACCAATAGGTATTCTGAACTATTAACGATCAAGACTTGGGACTTTCACAAGAAATTGACTGTACCATTAACATTTCTCCTAGAGATTAAATGTAACCTGCTAAATACAGTTTCTCTCATTGAAACTGGACCAATCAAGTAAGTTATGTTGCAAATTGAGACAGAGGTCACAAATAGTCCATTTTAAGAATAAAAAGACAAAGATAATATATGACACATGGTAAAATTGTTATACTGCACCTACTTTGTCTAAACTTCACGAAACCAACAGAAACAAAGAGAGCCTTGTCCCAATTCATGAACAAGCCTTGAGGCAATTTCGAGAATCCACCAAACTCTTTTAGTTTTGCTCTGTCAGCGTTAATGTTCCCTTGTGCCAACTCTTTCTATTTTTGTACCAAAGCGACATTCCAAAGTAGGATATCGAATCGCTTGAGGCAGACCATTAAATAGCAGAGTTTAACCAAGTTTATTGTAAAAAGAATAAGAGCAAGGAAAGTTCATGTTAAACCAGGAAAACCCCTCTTTATTTTGTTCAGAATGGTCTCTTGAAAAATCCTATCCTGGTGGGCGAGCCTTGCCTTGACGAACCAACGTCACTGTTTAGAACACTGTCCATTTTTTAACCCTGTGTCCGTCAGTGACCCTGTTAGCTGGGGAAAGACGAGCAGTAAGACAAGAGGCATATCGAGAAGATTTGCATGTTGTAAAAACATGACATCTTTCTAAGGGAGCCCTGCCCTACCACCTCCACCAGTTCTGCTCATATCTTGATCATGGAAAACTACAGGTAAATGCCAAAATATTGGAAACACTTGAATAAATTAGGAATACAAAGTATATTGAAAGCAGGTGCTTCCACACAGGTATGGTTCCAGAGTTAATTATGCAATTAACATCCCATCAGGCCATTATTTTAGCTACTATGGCTATGCCACCAAAGGATCACAAATCCTCCATCCACAGGGCACGGGTGGTCATTGAATGGTTTGATGAGCATGAACACAGTGGAAACCATATAACATGGCTGTCTCAGTCACCAGATCTCAACCCAACTGAACACTTCTGGGAGATTCTGGAGTGGTGCCTGAGACAGTGTTTTCCACCACAATCAAAACACCAAATTATGGACTTTCTTATGGAAAAATAGTGTTGCATCCCTCCAGTAGAGTTCCAGACATTTGTATAAATCTATGCCAAGGTGCATTTAAGCTGGCTCATGGTGGCCTAACACCCTAAGACATTAAGACACTATTATTATTTGACCCTGCTGGTCATCTATGAACATCTTGGCCATGTTCTGTTATAATCTCCACCCGGCACAGCCAGAAGAGGACTGGCCACCCCTCGTAGCCTGGTTCCTCTCTAGGTTCTGGCCTTTCTAGGGTGCTTCTACACCTGCATTGCTTGCTGTTTGGGGTTTTAGGCTGGGTTTCTGTACAGCACTTAGTGACATCAGCTGATGTAAGAAGGGCTTTATAAATACATTTGATTGATTGACTTTGTTGGTGTTTCCTTTATTTGGGCAGTTACCTGTTATTCCCCTTCTGAGGTAAGAGCTTCATTGAAAAGCATTGACGTAGGAAATGCAATTTGGCTCATATCCAACCTTAATTGACTCCACCATATACATTCCTCCTACAGATAACCATTAACTTCTGGTGTAACAACCAGACTGTGGACCTCCTTTCCATAGGTTCCCTGATGATTAACAATATTTCAAATCAGAACCCATCAGATGCGTTGGTTCATACAGTAGAACTCAGTTCTTCTTACCATCGACAGATCCAAATTCTTTCTCATGGGCACGGGTCAGAATCTCTTTGTACAGAATCTCAGCCTCTTTGTATTTCCCCTGCTTGAGAAAGCAGGATGCCTGGAGAGAAAAGAGGAGAGAAAAAAAGTATCAATGTTGTATCAAAATGAGGGTATTGAATCACACTGTGTTCCCTGAAAGAACATGGCCAATCCATCCATCCACATATTTCCCCAGTGTAGATCAGGGGCTCATGAACAATGATATAGCACTGCTGCACCTGCCTCTGGGTCTCAATACAACACCTCAATGAATCATAAAGCAGACAAGATATGAATGGGCGGACGAGACTAGCTTACGGGACTCTGAAAGCTGGCGGAGAATAGACAAAGCTCTAGTGACCTTGTGCAGTGCACCAGTTTGCTTTACATACTAATTGAGACCGTTTTCCCCTTTTTTAGAGCAACAAGTTCAATTAACTACAAAGCAAAGGTGCCACTGTGTGTCAATCATGCTTTGAATGTGAAGCAAAATCTAAAAGTATCCAATATAGATGGTTCATCCTGACTGAATCAAATTCTGTGTCTTTAAGAATACGAACGTTGAAACTCCACAGCTGAATGTGAAGTGATGCTTCTATTTACAATCTATCAAAACTCTGGGCAAGCATCTTAAGCATCTACAACTGTAATTACAAGCCACTCCCACAGGAACATAACTAATCTAGGGACACAGAAACCCTGACTCTAACCAAACATGCAAATTCAAACTAATCCACACATGGTTTATATGGGTGTGATTTTGTAAGTGAATGACTATGCACATGATCATTTGTTTTCTAATTGGACAAGTCCAGGTAGTCCCTCTCCCTGTTTCAGTAAATTTTATTTGGTTTGGTGCCTATTGACCACCACCTAAGTGTTGCCCAGTAGTACTCACCAGGTTGTTCTTGGTCTTGGCCACATTGGCATCGTCGGGACCCAGTCTGCACTCATAGATCTCCAGGGCGCGGCAGTAGTAGTACTCCACCTCTTCATACTTGCCCTGGTTCTGACACAGCAGGGCCAGGTTGTTCAGCTGCTTAGCCACATCTGGGTGGTCCTTGCCCAGCACCTGAGAGGGACAAAAACATAAGAGGTATATATATTTATATGTTGTCTGGCAACCAGGAAGGTCAATACAGTATCCATGTAATTATCTATGTGGTTGCATGAACGAATCACATAATTAAAATGGCAAAATAACAGAAATTCAACCAAAACCGGTATAAAACGGTCAAATAAAAACTGCCAAAACATTAACACAAGTCAGTAGCTTTTTCTAAGCATATTATACAACTATCTTAGTGCTGCAGGCAGAGAGCTTAACTGTTTTGTTGTTTAACATTCAAGTATGTCTCAACCTTTGATTGTGTTCTAATCTGCTTAATTAAATAATATCCCCAAGTCTCTTCCAGCAGTCAACATAAGGTTTCTCCACTCAAAAGAAGCAAATAAATAATAAAACCCAGATCAATATGGAGCGAGTTGTTTGGGGCTCTGAGGCACAGAACGTATCTGCTACGTTACGGCCGCACTGTTCTTTCTCTCTTTTCTTCCAAACCCCTCTCTCCTCCCTGGTAATTATAATCATCACGTCACAGGAATATCATTCTGCGAGAGTTTCTATCAGAACTGAAGCCTAGATAAGTGTGTGTTTTCAGGTTATCTGAGCAATATTATGTCAGGGTAGCAATAGATGAGGTCCAGGGATATGATCTACCTTTTCTCTTATCTCCAAAGCTCTCTTGCACAGTGGCTCGGCCTCCTTGTACTTGCCCCTCTTTCCATAGAGCACGGCCAGGTTGTTGAGTGTAGCAGCAACCTGGATGACAGGAACAAACACACACAACAAGGATTAGACTACTTGGAGTTGTCACTAACCAGTAACCATTTTTATATAATATCAATATTTCCATCTATGTCATCAGGTGATGTATCAAGACCATAACATGGATATTGCCCAGTCTAACATGTTTTAGCTATCCGTCACTTGGGTCTGGTATAAGTGAGATTCCTATAGCCAACAGTGTTTTCATTAGTTTGTCTAGAGGACCAGGGAGAGAGAGGGAGGGGGAGAGAGGGGCATGGCACCTAGCGCATGCTTCAAATTGACTTCCTCCAACCCTTATTCTTCAACAAAAACATAGTCATCCTTCCTTTGTCTTGACTACACCAGCAGCATACGAGTCTTTGTCCCAAATGGCACCCTACATAAAGCACTCTAGGGGCCCTGGTCAAAAGTATTGTACTAAATAGAGAATAGTGTTCCATTTGGGATGCAGCCGATTGTTATGGATCATTCTCATGGATGTTGATGAAGTGGTCAGAAACACCTAAGGACCATTTCTCTGTGTGTGAGGTTGTTTTGGAAATGCATTAGCTCTGGGTTTAGGTGAAAGGGTATTGAACAGTTGTGATTGATGACCTTCAGGTAAGAGACTAGCAACATAAATCCATATCAGGAATTGATGTGGATAAAGAAAGAAATGCATATACAGACGTAGTGTGGGACGGTAAGTAAGGCGGGCTTGTACATTATTGGCTCCCCAGTGACAAAGCCCACCAAGCCATTCTGGCTATTATAAACTAACACCCGATGACAAATCTTTTTATTCCACATATGGGTCAGTCTGTCCACATAGTGTGGTTGTCATGAAGAGGGTCCTTGCTTACAGCAGGGTGGTCTTTGCCGAGAGTCTTCTCCCGGATGGACAGAGCGTCGTTGAGCAGATGGGCAGCCTCTTTGTATTTGTTCTGATCCCTAGAGAGAGAGAGAGCGCGAGATCCAATATAACCTCAGCATACAAGCACACCGCAAAGTCATATTGCGCCATCTTCACTGCATGCATTGAAATGCAGAAATTAAGCCAGTATAGTATATAAGCAATGAAGGATTAATACTACAAATCCTACAAAGACTGCAAATAGGAAAACCTAGCAAGGCAAACTGAACAAAATAACAGGAAAACCATGCAGCATTGTCCCTAGGCACAAACAAAATGGAAGAAAACTGAATGAAACAGGGTGGGACTTTGTAGTCTTGTCCAATATAAAAACTTGTTACAAAACACTTTAAAGGCCCAGTGCAGTCAAAATGTAGTCTTTCCTGTGTTTTGCATGATATTGTACAACTGCTGATGAAACTAACAGTAAAAGTGTGAGAACATTTGATCAGTGTTATTTCTTGATAGTTGCCAGTTGAAAATACAAATTTACACAGGACCTACACAGGACCTTCTAATCGCAGGTTTGCATGGGCAGGAGTGACATCACCATGCGGTAAATTTGTTAACAGGCCAATAAGAGTTCCAAACCACTGCCAATAACATAGTTTTCAGTTTGCCCCTCCCAACTCAGACTACTCTCAGACTGTCCTAGCTAAATTCTTGCATGAGAAAAGTGTCATGTTAAAAAGCTATTTACGCCCATTTTAAAGGTACTTCAATTGTTATCCAGAAATGATTTGATTTAGAAAAAAATGTCTGCATTGGGTCTTTAAATCATTGTCTGCTAGGTGCCCTAATGAACACGACCCTGATATAGATCACGAGAATGCCAGGCCTCACCTGTAGACAAGGGCCAGTATATTGAGCATGGTGGCGACATCAGGGTGGTCGTGTCCGGAGGTCTTCTCCAGGTCCTCCAGGGCCTGTTTGCAGAGGGGCACGGCCACCTCGTAGCGCCCCTGGGAGGCATACTGGATCACCAGATTGTGGAGGGTCCTCAGGCGGGCTGGGATCTCATAGCCTCCCTGTTGGGCTGCGGCCACCGCAGCACTGTTGTGCTGGTGCTGCACTGTGGGGGTGAAGGAAGGAGGGGACACAGAGCAAAGGGCATGTCAACAAGAAGACGAAGGACACTGTTACCAATAACAAGGTCAACCGAACAGTGCAGTGAAAGTGAAAGACTGAAATGTTGCCACAATAAACAATGTGCAGAGGTAATTGTGTGTGTGTGTGTGTGTGTGTGTGTGTGTGTGTGTGTGTGTGTGTGTGTGTGAGGGAGAAATCCTTTCTACAACAGTGCATTTTTTTTTATTGCAGTTGAGTAGCAGAACTCCAATAATACATTACAAGCCAAGGATCTACAATTATATCTAAGACTGTGTCCCAAATGGCAGCCTATGGGCTCTTGTCAAAAGTAGTGCACTTGATAGGGTTGAGGGTAGGCTGACATTATTGTTATCCTTTATTTAACCACAGAGGTCACATTGAGATTAACATCTCATTTACATTTGGGAAGCATCCTAAAAAGTACAGCGATGTCATGGACGGCTAGTAATGATGTCAGTGGTTCTTACTGCCTTGGCCTTGCTCCTCTTCATCGTTGGGGAAGAGATCATCCAGAGAGTCCTTTGGTGGCTCGCCATCCTTCTCCTCCTGCTGAGAGACACATCACCAGTCATTAGCCCAATTAACACAAGCACTCGACTACCATGAACAGCCACGTAAAATCTGAATATTTGTTGGCTACATCTGCTGGCCAGGAGAGAGGGTGGCCCGGAATGGTAAGAGCCTAATTAACCACACCTGAATATAATTAGCTTGGAGGTTGGGTGGTGGCTGTTTTTAACCTGGCTTTGGCCAGATCTGCTTGTGTCCCTGGAGCAGCAAGAGCTGAAATGCTGAGCCCTCTAATGCGGAGAGGGATATCAGACCCAACGAGACAAGAACCTACCGGACGTTACTTGGCAGTAGACCTGACCCCAGTAAGAACAAGACTGCTAGATTTCTGTTTTATATGCCGGCAAACAGCTTTGCTGTCCAGTAGCAGAGACGGACCGGAGGAATCATGTAGAAAGGCTCGGTTTTGATTATGTTTTTGGTTTATATTCTGTTAATGAATAAAAGTCCTGGGTAGTTTCCCTGGAGAAAAGGTCCACCTTGGTCTAAGCTTGTGCTACTTCACATTATCGTCACTTGTGGGCCAGCCCGGCACCCCTGACCGCTACACTGGTGGAGAATGCAGGCATTAAATCTCTGGGTTTGGAGGGCTAAGTGACAAAAGACTGATGTAATTCCATATCATGGAGAACCTCAAGCAGCTGGCTCATGACAGCCAGGCCCAGTATGACATACACAGGGAGTTCATTACAAATGCTAGGTTCCTGGTCCATTTACAGACCATCACCACTGGTGCTCCACAGGCAACCCCAGCCAGTGGACCCAACATGGGAAGGCTCCTGCTGAAAATTACGGAGGCGGATGATGTGGAAGCCTACCTCTTGCCTCAGAGAACCGCAACATGGGAGGGTTGGCCCGAGAGCACCTGGGCTGGGCTGCATGGACCCTTCCTGGCTAGAGATGCACACCGGTCCTACTATGACCTATCAGATGATCAAGCTAAAAGGTAACAAGGAGGTTAGGCAGCGATTCTGGCACAGCATGGCTACACGTTGATTAGCCAGGTCTTGGAGTTCCATGAATGGACCTTTGTCCCCATCCAGTCAGTTAGGGCCCAGATGCACTACCTTATGTGGCTGGCGAAGGCCTGTTTGCAGAGTGACCCCTCAGGGCCTAGTGTGGAGGAGAGTGGTAATGGACCACTTCCTACGGGCCAAGAAGGTGGCCAGCCAGGGCAATCCACAATCCATGTACCAACTAGTCCTCCTAGTGGAGTGCCACCAGACCACAATGGATATGCTGAAATCTGGTAAGACAGACAAGACTGAGGGTAAGCTAAGGTAACAACAAGAGACCCCTGCCTCACGCCCAGAGATGGAGTCGCCCTGACGACATATGTTCGGGCTAAGCCCAGACCTAAGTTATGCGTGTAGAAATTAACCCATGCCCACTCCACAGACCCAGTTGGGGGGAGGCCATGTCACTTAATGACCTGTTGGGAGGAGTCACCAGCCCCCACATTCCCAACCAAAGTAGATGGAAGAGATGCAGAAGCCCTGTTGGACACCGGCAATACGGTGTCGTTGATACAGCCACAGCTAGTAGGTGAGCACAATCGTACCCCAGAGAATCCCGTGGCAGTGTCCTGCATTCGTGGGGACAGCAAGGAGTATAACACGGCAGTGGAAGCTTACAACCCCTCAATGGAACTATAAACTTCAAGTAGGGGTAGTGCCCAACCTCCCGGTACACCTTCTGGTGGGTCACGATTGTCCTCCTTTCTAAACTGTTGGGAAGCAGAAGGCCCGGTTCAACTGTCTACCGCTGGAAGACCCCAACCTCACCCAAGCGAGGAGCCAGGCCACTGAAGTAGATGGAAAGATGATCCCTGGGGTGAGCGAATTAAGATATCCTTGATTTGTGATTAAGAGGCAGCTGTTGTATTATGCTAAATAAGTCAATTCTAAAGTTAACGAACTGTTATTGGTCCAAAGGCAGTATGACCCCACCATATTGCAAATTATCCAACTCTGATGTCCTTGGAGGCAATCTGGGGGTCCAGAAGACAAAGGACAGGATCCTCTGGCGCTTCTACTGGTTGGGAGTAGTAAGAGCCATGGGGGACTATTGTCCGTCGTGTCCCGAATGGCAACTCAGTGCATCTAAAGCACACATCCTCTAATCCGTCTTCTTATTATAGATGTCCCCTTTGAGAGAATCACAACGGACCTGCTGGGGCCCCTGGTGAAGTCCACCAAAGGGCACCAATAGATCCTGGTGATTCTAGACTATGCCACCCACTAACCATAGGCCATTCCCATAAGAACTATGACCTCGAAAGGGATTGCCAAGGGACTGGTGTTGTTCTTCAGACGAGTTGCCTGTCCGCACAGAAGCAGCTCGAAAGGAGGTTGCAATCAACACGCAAATTACAAAACTACAGCGGCAAGAGATGGGGGAACTAGTGGACCAGAGCAGGGACCTCTCTCCCTTCCCAGGGTACACAACCTTGAAGCACCACCACATCCACACAGAACCCAGAAAGGAAACATTATGGCCTTATAGGGTCCTAGAGGCCAGACTGGAGGCCATCAAAAAGGAGGACCACCAGATGCTAAAGATGGGGATTATCGAGCCGTCCCAGAGTAAATAGTGCAGCCTCATCTTCTTAGTACCAAAGCTGGACGGGTCAGTAAGGTTTTGCAAGGACTTGCGCAGCAACTCACTGCCTTCCTGAAGACAAACAAAGTATACAAAATGCTTCAGTCTGGTTTTAGACCCCATCATAGCACTGAGACTGCACTTGTGAAGGTGGTAAATGACCATTTAATGGCATCAGACCGAGGCTCTGCATCTGTCCTCGTGCTCCTAGACCTTAGTGCTGCTTTTGATACCATCGATCACCACATTCTTTTGGAGAGATTGGAAACCCAAATTGGTCTACACGGACAAGTTCTGGCCTGGTTTAGATCTTATCTGTCGGAAAGATATCATTTTGTCTCTGTGAATAGTTTGTCCTCTCACAAATCAACTGTAAATTTCGGTGTTCCTCAAGGTTCCGTTTTAGGACCACTATTGTTTTCATTATATATTTTACCTCTTGGGGATGTCATTCGAAAACATAATGTTAACTTTCACTGCTATGCGGATGACACACAGCTGTACATTTCAATGAAACATGGTGAATCCCCAAAATTGCCCTCGCTAGAAGCATGTGTTTCAGACATTCAGGAAGTGGATGGCTGCAAATTTTCTACTTTTAAACTCAGACAAAACAGAGATGCTTGTTCTAGGTCCCAAGAAACAAAAGAGATCTTCTGTTGAATCTGACAATTAATCTTAATGGTTGTACAGTCGTCTCAAATAAAACTGAAGGACCCTGGCGTTACTCTGGACCCTGATCTGCCTTTTGACGAACATATCAAGACTGTTTCAAGGACAGCTTTTTTCCATCTACGTAACATTGCAAAAATCAGAAACTTTCGGTCCAAAAATGATGCAGAAAAATGTATCCATGCTTTTGTCACTTCTAGGTTAGACTACTGCAATGCTCTACTTTCTGGCTAAAGCACTAAATAAACTTCAGTTAGTGCTAAATACGGCTGCTAGAACCCTGACTAGAACCAAAAAATGTGATCATATTACTCCAGTGCTAGCCCCCCTACACTGGCTTCCTGTCAAGGCAAGGGCTGATTTCAAGGTTTTACTGCTAACCTACAAAGCATTGCATGGGCTTGCTCCTACCTCTCTCTCGGATTTGGTCCTGCCGTACATACCTACACGTACGCTGCGGTCACAAGACGCAGGCCTCCTAATTGTCCCTAGAATTTCTAAGCAAACAGCTGGAGGCAGGGCTTTCTCCTGTAGAGCTCAATTTTTATGGAAAGGTCTGCCTACCCATGTGAGAGACTCAAACTCGGTCTCAACCTGTAAGTCTTTACTGAAGACTCATC
Source organism: Oncorhynchus mykiss (assembly GCF_057628025.1). NCBI lineage: Eukaryota > Metazoa > Chordata > Actinopteri > Salmoniformes > Salmonidae > Oncorhynchus > Oncorhynchus mykiss. Next base: position 62,344,521 of record NC_143022.1, read on the forward strand.
TCTTCAGTGAGTCATATGATTGAGTGTATTCTGGCCCAGGAGTGTGAAGGTGAACGGAAAGGCTCTGGAGCAACGAACCGCCCTTGCTGTCTCTGCCTGGCCGGTTCCTCTCTTTCCACTGGGATTCTCTGCCTCTAACCCTATTACAGGGGCTGAGTCACTGGCTTACTAGGGCTCTTTCATACCGTCCCTAGGAGGGGTGCGTCACTTGAGTGGGTTGAGTCACTGATGTGATCTTCCTGTCTGGGTTGGCTCCCCCCGTTGGGTTGTGCCGTGGTGGAGATCTTTGTGGGCTATACTCGGCCTTGTCTCAGGATGGTAAGTTGGTGGTTGAAGATATCCCTATAGTGGTGTGGGGGCTGTGCTTTGGCAAAGTGGGTGGGGTTATATCCTTCCTGTTTGGCCCTGTCCGGGGGTGTCCTCGGATGGGGCCACAGTGTCTCCTGACCCCTCCTGTCTCAGCCTCCAGTATTTATGCTGCAGTAGTGTGTGTCAGGGGGCTAGGGTCAGTTTGTTATATCTGGAGTACTTCTCCTGTCCTATCTGGTGTCCTGTGTGAATTTAAGTATGCTCTCTCTAATTCTCACTTTCTTTCTCTCTCGGAGGACCTGAGCCTCAGGACTACCTGACATGATAACTCCTTGCTGTCCCCAGTCCACCTGGCCGTGCTGCTGCTCCAGTTTCAACTGTTCCGCCTGTAATTATTATTATTTGACCATGCTGGTCATTTATGAACATCTTGGCCATGTTCTGTTATAATCTCCACAGCCAGAAGAGGACTGGCCACCCCACATAGCCTGGTTCCTCTCTAGGTTTCTTCCTAGATTTTGGCCTTTCTAGGGAGTTTTTCCTAGCCACCGTGCTCCTACACCTGCATTGCTTGCTGTTTGGGGTTTTAGGCTGGGTTTCTGTACAGCACTTTGAGATATCAGCTGATGTACGAAGGGCTATAGAAATACATTTGATTTGATTTTGACTTCTGAAAACTAAATAAGATATCAAGATGTGACGCTTATCCTATGCCGGTGTAGATGAGCTGACTGACCGCTTTGGCAGCGACTAGTATATCAGCACCCTGGATCTTACTAAGGGGTACTGGCAGGTTCCCGTGGCTCAAAAAAAGGGGGGAGAAGACTGCCTTTGCCACACATACAGTGCTGTCCCATTACACGGTTTTACCCTTCGGCCTGCATGGAGCTTCGCCTACTTTTCAGAGGCTAACAGCTAGGGTCCTGAGACCCCACAGCAGTGGTTCTTAACCTTGTTGGAGGTACTGAACCCCACCAGTTTCATATGCGCATTCACCAAACCCTTCTTAATTGAAAAAAAAAATCAAATTCAAAACATAGGTATATATTTGACTGGTGCACAAAATTAACCGTGCATCAACATCACTGTGTTCAAAGAACAAAATCATCAAAACATTTTCACACAAAAACAAAAACATAATGAATATTTACTGCAAATCAGTGTGACTTCTGCTGTTGCCTTTCAGAGACCAGTTCAGAAATGCGCGGCTTCACCTTGGCAAGTGCCACTCTCATGTCATTTTCGCAACAAAGTCTGTTCCTTTGCTTTGTTTTTATGTCCAGCATCCTCGAAAAGGATTGCTCGCAAAGATATGTTGTAACAAAAGGTATGAAATCTTTTGATTGAGATGATTGAGAGCTGCGAAGATATCGTCCTTGTACGCTAAAATGAGAATGAACTCAGAATTTTTGAAGCAATCTGCATGACAATGTTGGTGCTCTTGCAAAAACAGGGCTAATTCCACACGCACGGCAAAAACACGATTCAGCACCTGTCCCCGGGATAACCACCTAACGTTAGAATGGTACAGAAGTACCTCGGATTCAGAGCCCATTTCTTTACACAGCTCACTGAAGATGCGATGCCGCAGAGCACTAGTTCACGCAGTCCACTACAATTTTTAATACTTGCGCCAGTTTTGGAGGCAAGCTTTTTGTTGCCAACGCATGCCTGTGCAGAATACAATGCGTAACAATGGTGTGGTGCATCGGCTTTCACTAGCGCACCAAAACCAGACTTTCTTCCCAGCATGACTGGAGCTCCGTCCGAACAAACTGCAGAAACCATATCCCACGAAAGATTGTTGTCTTTGAAGAAGTCATCCACAAGTTTCTTCACATCGGCTGCCTTAGTTGTTGTTGTTGTAAGAGGCTTACAAAATAAAAATTCTTCCTTTATCACGTCGTCTTTCACATAGCGCACGAATACAGCAAGCTGGCTTAGATTGGAAACGTCTGTGGTCTCGTCGAGTTGAAGGCTGAATTTTGCCGGGCTTGAAATCAGATCTGCAACTACTTGAGCCAAGATGTCTTTGCTCATGTCCTCTATTCTGTCGCTGATGGTGTCATTTGAAAGAGGAATTTGGGATAACTTAACTTCGGCCTCTTTTCCCAGCATGATATTCGCCATCTTCAACGCAGCTGGTTTTATGAGTGTTTCACCAATGGTGTGTGGTTTGCCCTGCTTTGCGATCAGGTAAGCAACTTCGTACGATGCTGTGAGGATCGGTTTGTTGATGGGTACAAAGCCGAGAACAGGCAGAGTAGCCTTTTCATCGAATCTGGCTCTCTTCACCTTGAATTCAGCGAGCGTTGTGTTCTTGTATTTTCCATCTCCATGCAGCTTAAGGAAGTGTTCTCTTAGTTTTGCCGGTGCTAGACTAGAATTGCTCAACTTGGCATTGCAAATCATGCAGTTAGGACACTGACTCCCATCACGTTCGGTTATACATGTAAATCCATATTGTACATATTCGTCCGACCACTTTTTTTGCTCAACATAGTAAGTATGAAGGGATTAAAATATTAAGAAAGAAATCACAAGTCGACTACTGAGCGCACCAAATTCCCTGCAGCACAGATAGGCCAAGCAATGTAGCGTGATCACCTGCAGCCAATGATGGCCAAGCGGAGCGTGTCATCACGAATCATATTAATCGGATGTGTGTCTTGACCTCCGCCGAACCCCTGAGACCGACTCACCGAACCCCTGGGGTTCGATCGAACCCAGGTTAAGAACCACTGCCCCACAGTGAGTACTCGGCAGCATATTTGGACAACGTGATAGGGCTGTACACAAAGTGGGAATCTCACCTGAAGCAGCTCAAAGCTGTCTTGGAGGTACTTCGCAGAGCAGGTCCAACCGCCAATGCAAAAACATGCAGGCTGGGACTTGAGTAAGGAGAGTACCTGGCATCACCATCGGGAGGGGCAAAGTCAAACTGCTAGAGAAGAAAGCTCAAGCCCAACAACAGTGGCCACAGCCACAAACCAAGTCTCAGGTAAAAACCTTTGATAGGCTAACCAGCATTCCTAACTATGCAACTGTAGCTGGTCCTTTCACAGACCTGACCATAAAAGCCCCAGCCCAGCCTGGTCAGGTGGACTGACAAAGCGGAAGAAGCCTTCCAGAACCCAAAGGAGGCCCTGTGTTCCAGACTGGTCTTGGTGATGCTGGACTTTGGGGGAGAGATGGTGGTCCAGTTCTGATGTCTCAGACAAATGGGTGGGCGCAGGCTTGTCCCAATAAATATGCAGGGAGGAGCATACCATCCTATATAAATCAGCCGGAAGCTGTGTCCACGAGACCAAATACTCAGTGGAGAAAGAGTGCCTAGGGGTGCTGTGGGCATTGAAGAAGTTAAAGTACCTCCTGGGACAACACTCACGCTGGTCACAGACCATGCTCCTCTGGTCTGGATGTCCAGGAACAAGGAGACCAACAATAGTGTCCAGGTGGTTTCTCTCACGTCCACAGATCTGGGTCAAAATACGGGAATGCAGACGCACTGTCCCGCAGGAACGCAGTGTGGACGACAACCACCTTACCCAGAAAGGGTGGGTGTGTGAGATGGCCACTATATTCCTTCTCGTTGGCTACATCAGCTGGCCAGGAGAGGGGGGTGGCCTGAAAGGGTAAGTTACACACCTGAAAATAATTCACTTGGAAGTTGGGTGGAGACTGTTTTTAACCTGGCTTTGGCCAGATCTGCTTGTGTCCCTGGAGCAGCAAGAGCTGAAACGCTGAGCCCTCTAATGCTGAAAGGGATATCAGACCAAAACGGGACAAGAACTTACCGGCCGTTAATTGGCTGTAGACCTGACCCCAGTAAGGAGAAGTATGTTAGATAAATGTTTTATTTTCTTTGATATGCCGGTAAACAGCTTAGCTGTCCGGTAGCAGAGGGACCAGAAAAACACGTAGAAAGGCTCAAAGGAAGAGCTAGGTTTTTGGTTTGGTTTTATTGTTACCCAGCACGATGGCACATTCTGTTAATGAATAAAAGTCCTGGGTAGTTTCCCTGGAGAAAAGGTCCACCTTGGTCTGAGCTTGTGCTACTTCACACTTGTGGGCCAGCCCGGCACCCCTGACCGCTACAATATTAAAATCACTCATGGCAATCATTCAGTCAAGTGACACTAGAATAGAGAGAGACTGAGAATGACAAGCATATTCTCCTAATTATCTAAACAGCTGCGTCCTGAACGCATGACAGAACGCCATTTCTGAGGCATGTCTGTCTGAGCAGCTGTCATGCGGTTTCTTTACCAGCCATGTTGGAAAAATCTTGCATTCAGTATAATGTCATCAGTACTTATTCTTCAGATATTCTGAACACCAGATATTTTTTCATTCATAGTCATCTCAAGACCAGTGGGAGAAAAAACCTGAACCATTTGATTCCTTTTCAAAATTCAGTTACGTTTTATGAACTAATGACACGACCCAGAAGAGATTTTAAATTCTATATTGTCAGCGTTCTTCAAGAACCCTAGGGGGAAAATCGCACATCCATATGCATTTAAACATTTTCTTAGTCAGGCAACCTCTTCAAAGACCTTAAAATAAATAGCAGGGTGAGGGTTGTGGTCTCAGAGGAGATTAATCTGGAACGGGTCCTGCTGAGTTAAGCAGCAGTAATTGCGTGGGCCATTACAGCTTCAGTGACTGACTAAGGAGAAAGTCTGGTGCATTCAATGACATTCAGTGACAACGTTGCAGATATACATTTAAATGAATCAACCTGACAACTGCCAATTCTATATGACAGAAAATGATCTGTCCTACAAAATGCAGTTCTATCTGAATGTTGTTAACATTGCAACCTTCTAAAACAGACTCACGAATACAGCCAGGGTCATTTTCAATATGCATTAAACAGAAGACAAAGAAAGGACTGAAAAAGGGAGCGACAACCTAGACTTGTCCAATAAGAAACATCTATTTTTTGTTGTAAAACGTTGCATGCCCTAGTTAACATGACCCAGGGGGATTCATTCCAACCACTGGATCAATGAGGCCCTGACCAATCACTTTCCATGAAGGCCATGCAGGTCATTTCCCCTTCCCGGTAAAGACGTGATGGCTGCATTAATCTCACACCATAACCTGTGTGTGTGTGTGTGTGTATATACAGTTGAAGTCGGAAGTTTACTTACACCTAGGTTGGAGTCATTGAAACTAGTTGTTCAACCACTCCACAAATGTCTTGTTAACAAACTTTAGTTTTGGCAAGTTGGTTAGGACATCTACTTGGTGCATGACACGTAATTTTTCCAACAATTGTTTAGACAGATTATTTCACTGTATCAAAATTCCAGTGAGTCAGAAGTTTACATACACTAAGTTGAATGTGCCTTTAAACAGCTTGGCAAATTCTAGAAAATTATGTCATGGCTTTAGAAGCTTCTGTTAGGCTTATTGACATAATTTGAGTTATGGATGCATTTCAAGGCCTACCTTCAAACTCCGTGCCTCTTTGCTTAGCATCATGGGAAAATAAAAATAAATCAGCCAAAACCTAAAAAAATATACAAGTCTGGCAGCGATTTCCATACGCCTGAAGGTACCACGTTCATCTGTACAAACAATAGTACGCAAGTATAAACACCATGGGACCACGCAGCCGTCATACCGCTCAGGAAGGAGACGCGTTCTGTCTCCTAGAGATGAAAGTACTTTGGTTTGAAAAGTGAAAATCAATTCCACCATCCCATCCCACCCATGAAGCACCGGGTGGCAGCATCATGTTGTGGGGGTACTTTGCTGCAGGAAGGCCTGGTGCACTTCACAAAATAGATGGCTTCATGAGGGAGGAAAATTATGTGGATATATTGAAGCAACATCTCAAGACATCAGTCTTGTTAAAGCTTGGTCGCAATTGGGTCTTCCAAATTGACAATGACCCCAAGCATACTTTCAAAGTTGTGATAAAATGGCTTAAGAACCACAAAGTCAAGGTATTGGAATGACAATCACAAAGCCCTGACCACAAAGCCCTGACCTCAATCCTATAGAAAATGTGTGGGCAGAACTGAAAAGGCATGTGCGAGCGAGGAAGCCTACAAAACTGTCTCGGTTACACCAGCTCTGTCAGGAGGAATGTGCCCAAATTCAACCAACTTAGTGTGGGAAGCTTGTGGAAGGCTACCCTAAATGTTTGACCCAAGTTAAACAATTTAAAAGGCAATGCTACCAAATGCTAATTGAGTGTATGGAAACTTCTGACCCACTGGGAATGTGATGAAAGAAACAAAAGCTGAAATAAAAATCACTCGCTCTTCTATTATTCTGACATTTCACATTCTTAAAATAAAAGTGGTGATCCTAACTGACCTAAAACAGGGAATTTTTATTGGGATTAAATGTCTGGAATTGTGAAAAACTGAGTTAAAATGTATTTGGCTAAGGTGTATGTAAACTTCTGACTTCAACTGTATGTATGCATGTATGTATATACACACACACAGTCAAAAGTTTCAAACCTACTCATTCAAGGGTTTTTCTTTATTTGTACTATTTTCAACATTGTAGAATAATAGTGAAGACATCAAAACTATGAAATAACACATGGACTCATGTAGTAGCCAAAAAGTGTTAACAAATCAAAATATATTTTAGATTCTTCAAAGTAGCCACTCTTTGCCTTGATGGCAGCCTTGCACACTCTTGGCCTTCTCTCACACAGCTTCACCTGGAATGCTTTTCCAACACATGCTGAGCACTAGTAGGCTGCTTTTCCTTCACTATGCGGTCCAACTCAACCCAAACCCATCTCAATTGGGTTGGGGTCGGGTGATTGTGGAGGCCAGGTCATCTGATGCAGAACTATGTGGGACTAAGCGCAAATCAGATGGGATGGCGTATCGCTGCAGAATGATGTAGTAGCCATGCTGGTTAAGTGGGCCTATAATTCTAAATAACTTAGGCGTTGCCAGCAAAGCACTCCCACACCATCACACCTCCTCTTCCGTGCTTCACGGTGGGAACCACAAGTGGAGATGATCCATTCACCTACTCTGCGTCTCACAAAGACACCGTTTGGAGCCAAAAATCTCTAAATTTTCACCGGTCTAGTGTCCATTGCTCGTGTTTCTTGGCCCAAACAAGTCTCTTCTTCTTATTGGTGTCCTTTAGTAGTGGTTTCTTCGCAGCAATTCAACCATAAAGGCCACACAGTCTCCTATGAACAGCTGATGTTGAGATGTCTTACTTTATTTGGGCTGCAATTTCTGAGGCTGGTAACTCTAATGAACTTATCCTTTGCAGCAGAGGTAACTCTGGGTCTTCCTTTCCTGTGGCGGTCCTCATTAGAGCCAGTTTCATCATAGCGCTTGATGGTTTGTGAGTGCACTTGAAGAAACGTTAGGTTCTTAATTTTCCGCATTAACTGACCGTCATGTCTTAAAGTAATGATGCTCATTTCTCTTTGCTCATTTGAGCTATTCTTGCCATAATATTGACTTGGTCTTTTACCAAGGAGGGCTATCTTCTGTATACCACCCCTACCATGTCACAACACAATTGATAGGCTCAAACGCATGAATCTCCACAAATTAACTTAAGGCACACCTGTTAATTGAAATGCATTCCAGGTGACTACGTCATGAAGCTGGTTGAGATAATGCCAAGAGTCTGCAAAGCTGTCATCAAGGGTGGCTACTTTGAAGAATCTCAAATATAAAACATATTTAGATTTGTTTAACACTTTTTTGGTTCCTACATGATCCCATAGTTTATGTCTATTATTCTACAATATAAAAATAAAGAAACTCTTGAATGAGTAGGTTTGTCCAAACTTTTGACTGGTATTGTACGTGCATACGTGAATCCACACATTTGTTAACTCACAGTGGGTGAGAGGTCCTCGTCGTACTTCTTGAGCTGGTTCATGAACTCTAGGTGCTTCTTCTCCTCCTCCAGCTGTGCCACGCTCTGTTCGCTCTTCTGCAGCTTCTGCTGTGTGTTGGCCAGCTCGTCCCTCAGCCACTGGTTCTCCTGGCACAGCCGACGCACCTGGGCTCGCAGCTTCTGCTTTTCAGACTCCACCGCGTTTAAGTGGTTGGACAGGGCCATCATCACCTGAGGAGAAGGGGGGAGGAGGTTATCAAACCACTGCACATCACTAGCTGTCCATGGTTCTCTTCAGTCCGCTTTCATCCTAGTTCTCCCTGGTTCCTCAGATGGAGAAATAGCATTAGAGGTAAGAGAACAAGGCAATTGCAGAGAGAGCCTTGTGAAAGACAGAGACCCTAACAGACAACAGACAGCTGTGTTAAGGGTGAATCATGACTGATTTCCTAAGCTTGGTCTAATATACTGTAGATTAAGTTGATGTGTAATATAAGTACCCTCAGAAGTTAAAGCAGCAACCAACTTGAGTCATTTGCAGAGAACCTTATCCCAGATCTGTTATACTGTCTACCTCTAGCCAATGGTAATTTTAACACCAAATAAATTTTGCAAGACAGCATTAAATAGATATGAGACCAAACTACTCAGCTCCTCCCTCAGGCTTACATACCTGTGCTTCTCCAAGGCCCAGCTCGATCATCTCCACAGACTTGCGCAGAAGGCTGGACTTCTCGTGCACCAGGTTAGCCTCATCTTTCTTCAGGCACTTGATGGTCTCCAGCAGGCTGTGCAGGATGGAGTTGTGCTCATTCTTCAATGCCTCCAGGCCCTGGATCACCAGCTTGGTGTTGGAGATTATCTCCTCCTGGGACAGCTTCTCTAGCTTCTCTTCCCTTGGGTACACCATCGTGGACATCGTCTAGTCTACCGTAGGGGGGACCTGGGGGAGAGGAAGGGGGAAACAGGAGGACAAGGGTGGGTTGATGTCTTGGAAGAGAGGAGATAGATATATATGGTTGCAAAATTCCCAGGCTTTCAAAAAAACTTGGTTGGAAGACTCCCCGGAATCTGAAGTTTTGCAAGGTAGATGGGCCCACTCAATGTCAGGTGAAAAGAAATGTCAATTAAATAAAACTATGCATCCAAGTGGGGCAATTATTGCAGGGCATATTAGAAGACAAGTAAACAACACATTTGATTAGTATTCCGACACAGCAGAGTTCACTTACACAGAGCCTATTTAGCCGGGCGTACAATACATAATTATGGCCCCGATTTAGCTGTCGCAGAGAAGTTTGAGATCATAGCCAAAATCACCATGTCGTTGCCACTCGGGGCACACTGACGTCACCGACGCTCGTTTAATGTGAGGGGGTCAGAGACACAATCTGAGGGCTACCAATCCCGTCGGAGCCTCCCCAGACGTCCCAATATTTTCAAAACATGTTTGATCAAAAATTAAACATCGGCACAAAATCTGCAATACGCTTGTAGTGTGAGATGTGCAACTGCAAGTTTTGAGAACTGTGATGAGCAATAATCAATGAGCACGCCAGAGACGAAGTTATCGCATCAACCAGAATGTGTAGACACTTGAACAGGAGCGATGACTACTACTAGTATGATTTCGTGCTTAACCAAAGCGTCAAATCGTTACATCTCTGAAGTTCAAACAATCTAAAATCACTGTTTTCGCGAGACAGCATGGTATCGAGATGAAGAATCTTGTATTAAGTGACCCGTCTGTACAACATTGTTTAATGTGCACACCACTACATTGGCAGAACAGGAAAGACGGTTGTTTAAATTGAGAGTCTCAGCGATGTTAGGATTTTGAAAGTCGGGTTGTGTACGCCCCGTATAAGCCTAACAGTCCCTATCCACAGAGAGACGGGAGAGGGTTTGACTGGATTGAAGTTCCAGAGCCAAAGTACAGCACCTCCTTCACTTTCCATGCTATGCATGTCAAAGTTAAAGCCTCAACCTCTGGCCTCAATTACAACGGATTCAATCTTCACACTACTGATCAGTGCGCACTGTCTCAGCAGTCAGTGTCAGTCAGGTATGACAGGAGTGGAGCTGGGTACTGTCAAATCTATACTGAACAAAAATATACAAAACGCAACACTAAGTGTTCTTCCCATGTTTCATGAGCTGAAATAAAAAGAGCCCGTTATTGTTCCTTGCGGACAAAAAGCTTCTCTCAACTTCTTTGTACAAAATTGTTTACATCCCTGTTAGTGAGCATTTCTCCTTTGCCAAGATAATCCATCCACCTGACAAGTGTGGCATATCAAGAATCTGACAAACAGCATGATTACACAGGTGCACCTTGTGCGGGGGATAATAGGACAATAAAATATGCAGTTGTGTCACACAACACAATACCACAGATGTATCAAGTTGAGGGAGCACGTAATTGGCATGCTGACTGCCACTAGAGCTGTTGACAGATAATTTTATGTTAATTTCTCTACCATAAGCTCCGTCCAACATCGTACCATAAGCCACATCCAGCCACCTGGACAGCTGATGAAAATGAGGGTTTGCACAACCGAAGACTTTCTGCACAAACTATCAGAAACCGTCTCAGGGAAGCTCATCTGCATGCTCGTTGTCCTCACCAAGGTCTTGACCTGACTGCAGTTCGGCATCGTAATCGTCTTCAGTGGGCAAATGCTCAGCGTCGACGGCCACTGGCGCGCTGGAGAAGTGAGCTCTTCACGGATTAATCCCGGTTTCAACTGTACCTGTGCAGATGGCGTGTGTAGGGGCGAGCGGTTTACTGATGTCACTTTTGTGAACAGAGTGTCCCATGGTGGCAGTGGGGTTATGGTACGGGGCAGGCATAAGCTATGTACAACGAACAAAATTGCATTTTATCAATGTCAATTTGAATGGACAAGAGATCCCGTAACAAGATCCGCCACCATCCCCTCATGTTTCAGCAGGATAATGCACGGCCCCATGTCGCAAAGATCTGTACACAATTCCTGGAAGCTGAAAATATCCCAGTTCTTCCATGGCCTGCATACTCAGACATGTCACCCATTGAGCATGTTTGGGATACTCTGGATTGACACGTACAACAGCATGTTCCAGTTCCCGCCAATATCCAGCAACTTCTCACAGTCACTGAAGAGTGGGAGAACATTACACAGGCCACAATCGACAGCCTGATCAAACCTATGCGAATGAGATGTGTTGCGCTGCATGAGGCAAATGGTCACACCAGATACTGACTGGTTCTCTTTTAAAGCTATCTGTGACCAACCGATGCATATCTGTATTCCCAGTCATGTGAAATCCATAGATTAAGGCCTAATTCATTTACTTAAATTGACCGATTTCCTTATATGAACTGTAACTCTGTAAAACATTTGAAATGGTTGCATGTTGCATTGATATTTTTGTTTAATGTAGATGAAAAAAAACATGAACACAAAACATCAGTCTACATCTCAGTGGCTCAGTGAACCCGCCCTTCACAGTGACAGGCAGGCACGATGTCATCTCTCTGCTCCAGTCATGACACAGTAAGCGTAAGACTGAGGATGCGTGACTGACAAATTAACACATTTTCTGGACATACAATAAGAGATGAAAGGATTCAGAGACTTCATCAGTGAGATGGGTCATTACTTGTATGCTGTTAAAATTATGCCATGACTAACAAATATACTAGGATTAGGCTAGGCTACTAACTGCCCAAAGTGAGTCACTACTGCAACCTTAATGAGTACCCTATGAAAGACATTACTCACTGTTCTGTGTGGCCTTGATAGAAGAATGTTAGACCCAGCCTTATCACAGATAACTACAACGGCAAAACAATTAAGAAAATTGTATGCAAAAACAGGCGAGACAAAAATTCTTTACAAACTGTAGGCCTGTAGGCTGTAACACTGGCCTTGTTTACTTCTCAGCTGCTCTTATTCCTATAATTTGTATAGACTTCATGTACACTACAGTATGTGGAAGGTGAACTTGTCTATAGACCTGCTTTCCATGATGAACAGCCGTGGGGGAGAATGGGATAGGCAAATTCTAGTGGATAGGCTGGCAGGCGGGAATGCTTTGGGCCAATCCCAATAACACCAGGTTCAGAGCAGGACAGGGCTGCAGTTGGCCGGCTGTGGACTGAGGGCACACAGATTAGAGGTTGACCAATTAAATCGGCATGGCGGATTAATTAGGGCCAATATCAAGTTCATAACAATCGGTAATCTGCCTTTTTGGACGCCGATTACATTGCAATCCACGAGGAGACTGCGTGGCAGGCTGACCACCTGTTACACGAGTGCAGCATCAAAAGGACCTTGTGGATGCAAGGAGCCAAGGTAAATTGCTAGCTAGCGTTAAACTTATAAAAAACAAAATCACTAATTAACTACACATGGTTGATGATATTACTAGGTTAACTAGCTTGTCCTGCATTGCATATAATTAAAGCGGTGCCTGTTAATTTATCACCGAATCACAGTCAACTTCACCTTTGCCAAAAAGGTGATGATTTAACAAAAGCGCATTTGCGAAGAAAAAAAAAGCACAATCGTTGCACAAATGTACCTAACCATAAACCTGCATATTTAGTTAAAATAAATGTTAGCAGGCAATTGTCACTGCAAGCAGAGTCAGGGTATATATGCAGTAGTTTTGGCCTCCTAACAAAGACCGTATTTTACATAATTATGACATGACATTGAAGGTTGTGCAAACTAACAGCAATATTTAGACATAAGGTTGCCACCCGTTCGATAAAATACGGAACGGTTCCGTATTTCACTGAAAGAATAAACGTTTTGTTTTCGAAATGATAGTTTACAGATTTGACCATATTAATGACCAAAAGCTCGTATTGCTGTGTGTTTATTATAATTAAGTCTATGATTTGATATCTATCGAGCAGTCTGACTGAGCGGTGGTAGGCAGCAGCAGGCTTGTAAGCATTCATTCAAACAGCACTTTACTGCGTTTGCCAGCAGCTCTTAGCAATGCTTGAGGCACAGCTCTGTTTATGACTTCAAGCCTATGAACTCCGGAGATTAGGCTGGCAATACTGAGGTTCCTATGAGAACATCCAATAGTCAAAGGTATATGAAATACAAGTGGTATAGAGAAATAGTCGACGTGTCATAATTCCTATAATAACTACAACCTAAAACACCTTAACTGGAAATACTGAAGACTCGTGTTAAAAAAGGAACCACTGGCTTTTATATGTTCTCATGTTCTGAGCAAGGAATTTAAACGATAGCTTTTTTTTTTAAATTCTTTTTTTTTTTTTACACGGCACATATTGCACTTTTATTTTCTTCTCCAGCACTGTGTTTTTGCATTATTTAAACCAAATTGAACATGTTTCATTATTTATTTGAGACTAAATTGATGTATTATATTAAGTTAGAATAAAAAAAGTGGTAATTGTTCATTCAGTATTGTTGTAATTGTCATTACTACAAATACATATATACACATACAACTTTTTTTTAAAGATGTATTTTTTTACAATTTTTAAATCGTCCGATTAAATCGGTATCGGCTTTTTTGGTCCTCCAGTAAAATCGGAGTTGAAAAAAATCATAAATCCGTCAACCTCTAACACAGATGGAGCCTTATGGAGGGTGTCCGTCTAGTGCCAGGCTGTGGACTTCAGTGACAGGCTCAGGAAGGCCTCCCCCTGCCTGACTGAATGACTGGCTGACTCGGGTCATGGATAGTGGACACAGAGTGGACGGCATGAATCATGAGCAGTTGGAGGAATGGATGGTCAGGTCACTTAAAATGACAGATACAGTTGAAGTCGGAAGTTTACATTCACCTTCACCAAATACATTTAAACTCAGTTTTTCACAATTCCTGACATTTAATCCTAGTTTAAATCCCCTGTCTTAGGTCAGTTAGGATCACCACTTTATTTTAAGAATGTGAAATGTCAGAATAATTGTAGAGAGAATTACAGCTTTTATTTATTTCATCAGATTCCCAGTGGGTCAGAAGTTTACATACACTCAATTAGTATTTGGTAGCATTGCCTTTAAATTGTTTAACTTGGGTCAAATGTTTTGGGAAGCATTCCACAAGCCTCCCACAATAAGTTGGGTGAATTTTGGCCCATTCCTCCTGACAGAGCTGGTACAACTGAGTCAGGTCTGTAGGCCTCCTTGCATACACACGCTTTTTCAGTTCTGCCCACAAATGTTCTATAGGATTGAGGTCAGGGCTTTGTGATGGCCACTCCAATACCTTGACTTTGTTGTCCTGAAGCCATTTTGCCACAACTTTGGAAGTATGCTTGGGGTCATTGTCTATTTGGAAGATTAATTCACGACCAAGCTTTAACTTCCTGACTGATGTCTTGAGATGTTGCTTCAATATATTCACATAATTTTCCTCCCTCATGATGCCAGCAAAGCACCTCCACAACATGATGCTGCCATCCCCGTTCTTCACGGTTGGGATGGTGTTCTTGGGGTTGCAAGCATCCCCTTTTTCCTCCAAACATAAATGGTCATTATGGCCAAACAGTTCTATTTTTGTTTCATCAGACCAGAGGACATTTCTCCAAAAAGTACTATTGTTGTCCCCATGTGCAGTTGCAAACCGTAGTCTGGCTTTTTTATGGGGGTTAAGGAGCAGTGGCTTCTTCCTTGCTGAGCAGCCTCTCAAGTTATGTCAATATAGGACTCATTTTACAGTGGATATAGATACTTTTGTACCCGTTCCCTCCAGCATCTTCACATGGTCCTTTGCTGTTGTTCTGGGATTGATTTGCACTTTTCGCACTAAAATACGTTCATCTCTAAGAGACGGAACGGGTCTCCTTCCTGAGTGGTATGACGGCTGTGTTTATACTTGCGTACTATTGTTTGCACAGATGAACGTGGTACCTTCAGGCGTTTGGAAATTGCTCCCAAGGATGAACCAGACTTGTGAAGGTCTACAATTTTTTGTTGTTGTTGTCTTGGTTGATTTCTTTTTATTTTCCCATGATGTCAAGCAAAGAGGCACAGAGTTTGAAGGTAGGCCTTGAAATACATCCACAGGTACACATCCAATTGACTCAAATTATGTCATTTAGCCTATCCGAAGCTTCTAAAGCCATGACATAATTTCCTGGAATTTGCCAAGCTGTTTAAGCCTACACTAGGTGCCAGTCATAAGACTGTGCTATCTTAAAGAAGATTTTGGTAGTGAGGCATTAAGGTTTTTCATGTATGAAAGTCTAAGAGAAAGGTCACTGTTCCTGCAACATTGTTTTGACCACATTCACATTTTCGTATGGTTTAAACATATTGCAGATAGTTGTTGTAGAGCTAACTGATCTGTCAAAAGTGCCTGAAGTCCCCAGTACAGAAAGGAGCAGAGTATGACCTTAGAAAATGTCACAGTCCACATGTCAGTAGCACTGTTCTGAAATTTTACCTTTGTCGGGTGTCCAGTCAAACATCTTTTGACCAATGGGTAAAATAATGTTTGTGTAGATAGTCATCTAAGAAAACCAGTGACCCAATCTCATGTTTCTATCATAATCTGTTTTAAAAGGGACAAAAAAAACAAAAAAAATAGTGTATATATATAAAAACTCAGCAAAAAAACAAATGTCCCTTTGTCAGGTCCCTGTCTTTCAAAGATAATGTGTAAAAATCAAAATAACATCACTGTAAAGGGTTTAATGCAGTTAAATTGCAAAGAGAGGACACGGTCTAGACATACACTACATGACCAAAAGTATGTGGTCACCTGCTTGTCAAACATCTCATCCCAAAATCATGGGCATTAATATGGAGTTGGTCCCCCTTTGCTGCTATTCCAGCCTCCACTCTTCTCAGAAGAGTTTCCACTAGATGTTGAAACATTGCTGCGGGAACTTGCTTCCATTCAGCTACAAGAGCATTAGTGAAGTCGGGCACTGATGTTGGGCGAGTAGGCCTGGGTCGCAGTCAGCGTTCCAATTCATCCCAAAGGCGTTCGATGCGGTTGAAGTCAGGGCTCTGTGCTGGACTTTATACACCTGTCAGCAACAGTTGTGACTGAAATAGCCGAATCCACTAATTTGAAGGGGTGTCCACATACTTATGTGTACATAGTGTATCCCAGAAGGGCCGGGCCATGAATGAACAGGAAACTTTTTTAGAAAGTCTCAAAATGAAGCCAGTCAGGAGACAAGATTAAACATGTTTTTAGGAGTCCACTAATCCACTAATTTGAAGGGGTGTCCACATACTTATGTGTACATAGTGTATCTCAGAAGGGCCGGGCCATGAATGAACAGAACTTTTTTAGAAAGTCTCAAAATGAAGCCAGTCAGGAGACAAGATTAAACATGTTTTTAGGAGTGCTAGAATTGCCTACAAAATGTACAGAAATAGCATGGTGGCTTACATCAAGGTGTGTTTACTTTTCAAGACAAGAAACCTGCAAAACCTGCTTCTTTGCAACTACAGGCTAATCCTGTAGGCTAATGAAATACCAGGTGACTCCAGCAGTAGCATAGCCAGAACCTCTGACTTCTACACACTTTGCCATTGGGCAAAGAGAAACATTTGCAGTTTTATAGCTAATCTCATGCAATTCTACACATTTTGCCATGAAGCTGAGAGAAAATAGTGCTGTTTTAAAGCTAATTAAAGTTCAATTATAGGTGTGTGTTGACAGTGATAAAGGCAATAGATTATGAGCAGTTTTGTTTGCTAAGTGAACAAATTAAGTAGGCAGTGGCATGGTGCATACAGCCAAAGAAGCACAGAAACATATGCCTTAATGCAGTCATATTTGTGGCTTATTGCGGGTGTGGCTTTTAGCTTATTTTTGGCCACCCATCCCATGAGAGTGAATGTCATTCAAGTTCATCTGAATGTCATTTTAGTGCACTGCTATGAATTCTGATGGTGTTTGTATGTTTAGGTAAAAATAAATGTCCCATTTGGAACACTGACAAGTAGAGCATAAAAAATAACTTTTTGTTGTTGTTGCGCAATGTGATTGGGTGGACCTGACTCCCCAGTGGGTGGGCAGGACTCCAGTAGTTTGACTTCTTATCGAAGGTTAAAACGTCAGTGGCAGAGAAGGATGTGGCTGTGTGCGAACAATAACTTTGCATAGGCTAGTAGTCTATAGGCCTTATCTTGCTTTACAAACAAAATGACTGTATAATTCCCCTTGCCTAGGCTATATGACAAATTTCTACCTGAACAGAAAATGACAGTCAAACTAAGCCAGGAGGAGCCAAACGATTAGGGTAGATTTTGAAAATCAACTGTTAACACACACACACATGCAAACAAAAACTTGAATCCAGTGAACGGAGGAGAAGGGGGATTTAGAGAAACACTGGATAGAGTGAGAGAACATTACAAGCCTCTCACCAAGGTTGCACTGAAAGGGAAAAAAGGATTACAAACATGAAACAGCAGTGCCACAGAAGCTAAGTTTCTATGTTTCTGGTTGATGTGGTGCTCAAAGCTTCCCAAGCTAATATTTCTATGCTATTTGAGCTCAAACAAGGAAACACATTCACAAATCATGCTGTTGGGGCTAATAAAGTCTCACTGTGAGACTTCCACTTTTATGGATGAAAGGATACAAGTCTCAGAGGCTCACAGCAGCGACAGACTAACCAGGGTCTCAGACAACAACAAAAAAGGCGTGAGCTATTGTTTCAAGCGGTAAGGCATCACTGTGCAACAGTGTAAGAACAAACCCCCTTGAGTTATGATTACTCTAGCAAGGACTTCTAGCTACTCCAGTAAATGGCTATTAGATCATCAAGAGCTGTGAAAGCTCAAACAGAATTCTTACTGGTATGTAAGGACTCATCTAGAATCCAACCATTTCAAATTCAAAATAACCAACAAAAAAAAGGAGTTTGGGAGGCAAGTTGAAGTTTGTCATTAGTATTTCCCAGGAGGCAGAACTGAGCGATTTCTGTTAGATCGGCCAGTTGCAAAGTAAAAATTGCCTATAATATAAAAATGTATGAAAACATGATAATTTAAGGTTAGGGTTAGGCATAGCACTGTGTTTTTTTTTGTTTACAATGTGACCTAGTCATCACCATTGATTACCAGGTACTAGGGTGGTGTAATAGACACAAGCAAGTAGCGTTCATTACCTTTTTCCATACTAGCACCAGAGGGTGTCCAGTGATTATGGTAAAGTAGGCTCTAGTGCAGGGCTCTCCACCCTGTTCCTGGAGAGCTGCCCTCCTGTAGGCTTGTTTCAACCCCTGTTGTAACTAACCTGAGTCAGCTTATCAAAAAGCTAATTGTTAGAATCAAGTTGCACTAGATTAGGGTGGAGAGAACACCTACAACAGGGTTGGAGTGCCCTGTTCTAAGCGCTTTTTTTTGGGGGGGGGGGGGGGGTGTCTCCATCACCCAGGGTGACATGAAAGACTTGTGAAGAGCAGAATCAACAACCTCTGCATAATCAAAACAGCTGAGGTGTTACCTGCGGAAGATGTTAGTCCATGTGCACAGTTAGCCATTATATATAAAATGACACCCTCAAGTCAGAGCAGGTCTATAATCCCCTATCAGGGTGCCAAGGAATTCCATTGTAGGTTTATCTGAGGCAATGAAGTTTGCACAGTACAGTAGCTACTACAATAGTCTGCGGGCATGCTTAGACATGCTGACACCTATTAGCAAAAACACAGGCTATCACGCGCCACTCCTAATGAGAAAGCGATGCTCGTTAGTTACACCACACTGCAGGTCCCTGCATGATAGCCTACTCCTGCCCATATGTAGGCTAAAGACTAGCTAGTTCTGTTAATAAGCAGATGGGATAAGAAAAGTGGGAGATGGTGGCCCATGTGCTAATGATGATGATATCCAAGCAGTTCAAGCAAAGTAGCTACATTGTAGAAGAAAGGTTAGATGAATCAAGTCCTACGTAATTATCCTGATGCTTACATCTAACCTAGGAACAAACTAGAGCTAGGTTAAAAATTGGTAAAATCTAAATCACACAGAAGAAAATCAGTGAGTATAATTTCCATCAGAACATTCTTCAGGCAAAATACTTGACTAAATGACATGTTGGCAGTATTTTTCTAGACATGACACTAACCAGACATATGGTTATCAAAACATCTCCCCAGTGTTTTCAGTTAACTTGACATGGACGACGTAGAAAGGCCCACATCTAAACATTCCAGCAGAAAAATAACCAGACGCAGAGAAAACCATTTAAAACGCTGAGAAAATGTGTTTCATAAGAAACCTCATCCCAAAATGTCCTGGTCCAAGAGTGATTCCTAAACACCGGCACTAAACACAATCTATTAAGTCCCTGTTTCGTTAATATGTACCGACGTTGAAATAAAGCTAACTCAGTGGATCAGAAAACCAACCTCCGTTTCGGCAACTGATAATCAGATCCTCATCACAAGGACAGGCTGTTGAAATAATGACTCCGTCACCAGCAATAGACCCGAGCACAGTCACCGTAGCAACAGCATCACAGAAAGACGAAGGTTAATCCAAAGAGAAAGAGACTGAGTGAGGCTCTTTTGGATGAGGGAAGAGAATCACTGAATGGATGGAAACAGCTAGGCAGGGCAGGGATAGAAAGGAAGGAGTGTGTGTCTGTGGTGGAGAGGATGGGAGAGCTCTGTGCCTGCAAGACTGTGACCTTCCCACTGACTGAGAACAGCCAGCCTCAGCATGTGGTGACGGAGCAGGCATCAGAGTGTGGAGCCCCACCCTCACAGAAGAGCAGGTCAGGTGGGGGTAGGGGGAGGGGAGAGGGAGCTGTCCTGATCAAGAGAGCAGACACTGCCTCTGCTCTGCAGCCACCACCATGCACAAAACACTAGCAATATTGGGAATCTGCACGCACAGGTTTGGGCACGTTTGCCAGTTCACATTCACATACCATTATCCAGGTGGAGTAAGGTCACGCAGACATAACGCAGGCTATTTAACAAAAACAGACATTCAGGCCACAAAGAATACACAAACACATTGCCTAGGCTACAGTAGGCGAACTACAATGTTTTCTTCAATCACAGGATTTTCAATATAAAGCTATTGGCAGTGCTATTTTGGTTATTATAGTTTGACATTCTGCATCAATAATATGGGCAACATTTTGTTATTGATAATGAAAGAAGTGGGAATGTTGTTCCCTTGTCATATAATTGCCACATTTAATATAAATATAGCATTAAAAGAAATTCCCCAGATATTGGTTGTTTTGGCTATTGGCTGCACAGATCAAGGTCACTGGCTTATATGGAGTCTCGCTGCAGAATTCTGTGGTAGCCATGCTGGTAAATTTTTTCCTTGAATTCTAAATAAATCACTGACAGTGTCACCAGCAAAGCACCCCCACGCTCCATGGTGGGAATCACACATGCGGAGATCATCCGTTCACCTACTCTGCGTCTCACAAAGGCACGGTGGTTGGAACCAAAAAGCTCACATTTGGACTCATCAGACCAAAGGACAGATTTCACCGGTCTAATGTCCATTGCTCATGTTTCTTGGTCCAAGCAAGTCTCTTCATCTTATTGATGTCCTTTAGTAGTGGTTTATTCGCAGAAATTAGACCATGAAGGCCTGATTCACGCTTTGCTTTATCTTGGCCAGGTCGCAGTTGCAAATGAGAACTTGTTCTCAACTAGCCTACCTGGTTAAATAAAGGTGAAACCCCCCCCCAAAAAACTGTTGATGTTGAGATGTGTATGTTGAACTCTGAAGCATTTATTTGGGCTGCAATCTGAGGTGCAGTTAATTGTCAATTTCTGAGGCTGGTAAACCTAATGAACTTGTCCTCCGCAGCAGAGGTAACTCTGGGTCTTCCTTTCCTGTGGCGGTCCTCTCATCATAGCGCTTGTTGGTTTTTGTGACTGCACTTGAAAAAACTTAATTTTCCAGAATGACTGACCTTCATGTCTTAAAGTAATGCACTGTCATTTCTATTCGCTTATTTGAGCTGTTCATGCCATAATCCGGACTTGGTCTTTTACCAAATAGGACTATCTTACCACAACTGATTAGCTCAAACACATTAAGAAGGAAAGAAATCCCACAAATTAACAAGGCACACTTGTTAATTGAAATGCATTCCTCACCTCATGAAGCTGGTTGAGAAAATGCCAAGAGTGTGCAAAGCTGTCCAGGCAAACAGTGGCTATTTGAAGTAGAGGTCGACGGATTATGATTTTTCAACGCCGATAGCGATTATTGGAGGACCAAAAAAGCCGATAACGATTGAATAGGCCGATTTATTTGTATTTTTTTTGTAATAATGACAATTACAACAATACTGAATGAACACTTACTTTAACTTAATATACTACATCAATAAAATCAACTTAGCCTCAAATAAATAACGAAACATGTTCAATTTGGTTTAAATAATGCAGATACAAAGTGTTGGAGAAGAAAGTAAAAGTGCAATATTTGCCATGTAAGAAAGCTAATGTTTAAGTTCCTTGCTCAGAACATGAGAACATATGAAAGCTGGTGGTTCCTTTTAACATGCGTCTTCAATATTCCCAGGTAAGAAGTTTTAGGTTGTAGTTATTATAGGAATTATGACTATTTCTCTCTATACCATTTGTATTTCATTAACCTTTCTTTGACTATTGATGTTCTTATAGGCACTTTAGTATTGCCAGTGTAACAGTATAGCTTCCGTCCCTCTCCTCGCTCCTCCCTGGGCTCGAACCAGGAACCCAACGACAACAGCCACCCTCGAAGCAGCGTTACCCATGCAGAGCAAGAGGAACAACCACTCCAAGGCAGAGCGAGTGAGTGACGTTTGAAACGCTATTAGCGCACGCTAACTAGCCAGCCATTTCACTTTGGTTACACCAGCCTAATCTCGGGAGTTGATATGCTTAAAGTCATAAACAGCGCAATGCTTGACGCACAACGAAGAGCTGCTGGCAAAACGCACGAAAGTGCTGTTTGAATGAATGTTAACACGCCTGCTTCTGCCTACCACCGCTCAGTCAGATACTTAGATACTTGTATGCTCAGTCAGATTATACGCAACGCATGACACCCTAGATAATATCTAGGAATATCATCAACCATGTGTAGTTAACTAGTGATTATGATTGATTGATAGTTTTTTATAAGTTAAGTTTAATGTTAGCTAGCAACTTACCTTGGCTTACTGCATTCGCGTAACAGGCAGTCTCCTTGTGGAGTGCAACAAGAGGCAGGTCGTTATACTGCGTTGTAGTGAAAATCTGTCGTTCTGCCACTGAACGAGGCAGTTAACCCACCGTTCATAGGCCGTCATTGAAAATAAGAATGTGTTCTTAACTGACTTGCCTAGTTAAATAAAGATTAAATAAAGGCGTAAAAAAAATAATTAAAAAAAATCAGTGTCCAAAAATACCAATTTCCGATTGTTATGAAAACTTGAAATCGCCCTAATTAATCGGCCAGTCCGATTAATCGGTCGACCTCTAATTTGAAGAATATCGAATATATTTGTGATTTGTTTAACACTTTTTTGGGTTACTACATGAGTCCATGTGTTATTCCATAGTTTTGATGTATTCCCTATTATTCTACAATGTAGAAAAATAGTAAAAATAAAGAAACTCTGGAATGAGTAGGCATGACCAAACTTTTGACTGGTACCGTATATTACGGACCAACATTGCTTATTCTATTACTTTATGAATTTGTTATAATTATTTACTTTACGATTTTGGATTATGTGTGTATTGCTAGGTATTACTGCACGGTTGGAGCTAGAAACATAAGCACATACGCAAAAATAACAACTTATAAACTTTTAGTTGATAGTGAGTGTTTGGGTGCAGGTTGACGTCGGTCTTGAATCCTGACCTGGAGGCAGAACTGAGCGATTTCCACCAGATGGGCCGGCTACAAAGTAAAAAATGGGCTATATCGTAAAAATTTATGAAAACTAAAAATGTGCTTTTCAGTCTTAATTTAAGGTGAGGCATTAGGGTTAGCAGTGTGGTTAAGGTTAGGTTTCAAAAATATTTTATGATTTTGTGGCTGGTTGACTCCGGCTAGTGGCCACTTCGCAAAGCTGCCTCCAGTGCAAGATTATTGACAATACATGTCACCCTGCTGTTTGGGTGTGGTACGCTTTAGCCTGACATCTCAGCTTTGAACTAACTCACCACCCACGGTATAGCCAAAACATCAATAGGCTATGAGATTAATCTTAAAATTACCATTTGTTACAACAATAAAAAGAGAACAATAGCACTGCAAAAACAAGCCAGTTTGACTGAAACCAAGACCTCTGTACCATCTCTCCAGAGAAGCATTTCCTGTCCGCTTGCTCTGGCTGCTAAACACCAGTAGATAATTCAATCTTCCTGTTTACTGCACACACACACACACACATCTCTTCCTCCCCAGTGGTACCAGACACAAAGAAGCGTCAGCCAACTGGGAGGGTGTGGCAGGACATGGGACAGCTGAGAGGGAAGTGCCCATGACACAGCTCCAATTCAATAATCTGCCCTATAAGCCCCTGCCAGACCGCTTTAGGGAAGCTTTTTCCACATATGGCAGGTTTGATGGGGTCTGTTTGAGGTAGGCTGGTAGACACTGTGCTCTCTCTGTAGTCTGTAGTACAGACAGTGGCCTCACAGATAAAATATCAAAAGAGTTAAGTGTATTGCTAAAGCGAGCCAGATGTGCAGCAAATCAGATGGCACAGCATATTCGTTGGCTTCTCTGTACACGTATTGTTTGTTTACAATATAGTGATGGTTGACTTCATATGCACAGATATGAAGACAGAGAAAACAATATTTGCCTATAACCTTTAAATTCATATGCCTTGTGACCCATGATATATAGGTCTAAAGGCCAACACAATAAGACAGTGGCCGAATAAATTCAACCACACCTTTGTTTTATCACAAAACTGGATAACAACCTCTGTCCAGTGAAGTCCACAATGCATATTGCATGTACAGTAACATGACCTACAGCATGGACAAGCAAGTTAATGTTCCTAACATTTTCGGACCACTAAACTATTAATTTAGAAGAGAGTTACCGTAAGTCGTAAAGAAAACAGGAGCTGCCTCCACTATTTCAGCACAATTTCAACATCAAATCACCTATGCTTAGTCTAATACAGTGTCTTCACTGACATGTTCAACCTCTCCCTAACCGAGTCTAATACCTGCATGTTTCAAGCAGACCACCATAGTCCCTGTGCCCAAGAAAGAGAATGTAACCTGCCTAAATGACTAGCGCCCCGCCCCGTAGCACTCACGTCAGTAACCTTGAAGTGCTTTGCAAGGCTGGTTATGGCTCACAAACCCATCATCCCGGAAACCCAATCCAATTTGCATACCACAGATGACACAATCTCAATCGCCCTCCACACTGTTCTTTCCCACCTGGACAAAAGGAACACCTATGTGAGAATGCTGTTCATTGACTACAGCTCAGCGTTCAACACAATAGTGCCCACTAAGCTCATCACTAAGCTAAGGACCCTGGGACTAAACACCTCCCTCTGCAACTGGATCCTGAACTTCCTGACAGGCGGTAAATGTAGGCAACAACACATCTACCACGCTGCTCCTCAACACTGGGGCCCCTCAGGGGTGTGTGCTTAGTCCCCTCCTGTACTCCCTGTTCACCCACGACTGTGTGTGCAAGCACTCCAACACCATCATGAAGTTTGTTGACGACAACGGTGGTCGGCCTGATCACCGACAACTGCTTAACCAATTAATCCAAAAAGGTTACACTGCTGCTACTCGCTGTTTATTATCTTTGCATAGTCACTTTACCCCTACCTACATGTACAAATTACCGACTAACCTGTACCCCCGAACATTGGCTCGGTACCGGTACCCCTGTATATAGCCTCAGTATTGTTATTTGATGCAACTTTGTTTGTTTATTTGGTAAATATTTTCTTAAACTGCCATTGTTGGTTAAAGACTTGTAAGTAAGCATTTCATGGTAAGGTTGTTGTATTCGGCGACAAATACCATTTTATTTGAGTAGCTAGCAAGCAACAAGATATGCTAAATAACCTATAAAAAAAAAAACACTTGCGGGCAAATCAATTAGATTTGACCATTCAGACAAGTCACATGGCCAGGAATCAGATATGTATCTGAGGCTAGATTTCCTATTAAGATGGTTTGAAATGTGGCTTGAAATATACAATTCCATGTGCTTTTTTGGATGTTAAGACTGCAGGAATAATAAGATTCCAATATGCAAATAAATAGGATTGGAGTCACTTCAAACTGCCAACGCGAACATGGCTTTAGCCTGAATCACAACCATTCCTGGAAGTATTGTGATGCTGCATCTCTTGTTTTAGAAACTGATGACAAAATGAGAAAAAAAAATTTGTATAAATGGCACTAGTCACAACCACTAGCTGCGTTCAGGGAACAGGGAACGGTTATCCAACAGGGAACTTGGGAGCGCTAGAAAGAGGTCCGAGTTCGAGTTGGATAACCGTTCAAATCACAAGTCAGAGATATTCAAGTTCCCAGTTGTTTTGAACGGGGCATTGATTGAGTACAACTACGGCTGGTAGTGACTTTTCGTATCAGGTTAGGAGAGCATTTTCGCTAACCCTTTTCCTAACCTTAACCTAATTCACCTAGTTAGCTAGGTTCATTATTTTAACCTGCTGCGTAAGTTCTCCTTACCTGCTACGAAAAATTCACTTCCAATCGTAGCTGTAGTAGTTATACCACAGCTAGAACAATGACTAAATATTTGGTTATACCACTTAGCAGCTTATTTTATCCATGAAGATTATAGGTAGCTACTAGAGCATACCTAATGCGTAGAAAATTGATTGCTACAAAAACAATGCGAAATGCTTCACGCCAGTTCAAAGAAAGCTAACGTTATCTAATGAATGTTTGCTAGCATTATCAAGCTAGACAATGGTTTCACCACAACCTATGAGAATAAACTGTAAATCACCAGCAAACCACAATAATTGAGTGACATGACTTATTCTAATAATATACGTTTATGGCAGTCACACGTTGACTTGAAGAAAAATAAAATTAATATCGAACTTGGACTCACCGAGAGCTGAGACTAACAGCTGGACCAGTCCCTTTAAATCCAAAATGTCCTCTAGAAAGCGTATGCTCCCAGCAGGCTTTGCGTAGAGGTAAAATTACGTCATATTTTGTTTTCACCAGTTTGCTGGTCGGTGTATGGGTTATCGTTCTTCTTCTGTATGTTGGCGTTCGCGCACTTTACCCACAGAATACTCATTGTTCGAATACTCATTGTAACCGCACAGACCGTACTATTCGTGACGTAAATTGAGCATGTAGTATGCTTAATGGTAATAGTATGACTGGAGATGGTATGCCAAAAGTTCCCGGATGTCGTACTACATTCGCCAAAATACGAAATATACAAGCAGTGGACACTGTTTCCGTGCCTATAGGGCCCATAATGCAAATGTTCAGAAAATGGGCGTGGCTTCACAAAGTTATCAGATTTGAAGAATATGGCACAAGTCCCACAAGAGGGCATACAAATTCATTGCTTTAAATAAATATTACAACAATTAAGAAAATGTTGAGCAATGTAATAAAGTAATGACTTTTCAAATAAGTTATGCTACACATTAAGTGTACAAACCGTATAGCATATCATAACAGCAGTAGGCACTGTTAGCTAGCTACCTAACGTTAGTTGGCTACAAATACATCGAACTTGCCAGTATATTAACTATATGCTATCTAATAGACTGCTGCGCCACTAAGGAACTGTAACTCAGTGCAAGAGGCATCACTACAGTCCTGGTTCGAATCCAGACTGTATCACATCCGGCCGTGACTGGTAGTCCCATTAGGTGTAGGCCGTCATTGTAAATAAGAATTTGTTCTTAACTGACTTGCCCGGTTAAATAAAATATCCAATGTTTATTGACTTGATTATTCACGTCATTCTTAGCTAAGAGCTAAAGTTGTTGTGCGTTCTCAATGGACATAAATTCTCTCTTAGCTATCTACTCCGATTTCAGAGCACTCTCTTATTAGTGTGCCGAGCGCAGAATAACTGATGAATTTACTAACGCTCAACACCTGCTGAGCATTCAACACCATAGTGCCCTCAAAGCCCATCAATAAGCTAAGGACCCTGGGACTAAACACCCTCTGCAACTGGATCCTGGACTTCCTGACGGGCCGGCCCCAGGTGGTAAGGATAGGGAACAACACACCCACCACGCTGATCCTCAACACAGGGGCCCCTCAGGGGTGCGTGCTCAGTCCCCTCCTGTACTCCCTGTTCACTCATAACTGTACGGCAGACACGACTCCAACACCATCATTAAGTTTGCAGATGACACAACAGTGGTAGGCCTGATCACTGATTACAATGACGATACAGCCTTTAGGAAGGAGGTCAGAGACCTGGCCGTGTGGTGCAAGGACAAAAACCTCTCCCTCAACGTGATCAAGACAAAGGAGATGATTGTGGACTACAGGAAAAGGAGGACTGAGCATGCCTCCATTCTCATCGACGGGGCTGTAGTGGAGTAGGTTGAGAGTGCTGTTGTGTCCACATCACCAACAAACTAACATGGTCCAAGCAAACCAAGACAGTCGTGAAGAGGGCACGACAAAACCTTTTCCCCCCAGGAGACTGAAAATATTTGGCATGGGTCCTCAGATTTTCAAAAGGTTCTACAGCTGCACCATCGAGAGCATTGGTTGCATCACTGCCTGGTATGGCAACTGCTCGTCCTCCGACCGCAAGGCAATCCAGAGGGTAGTATGTACGGTCCAGTACATCACTGGGGCCAAACTACCTGCCATCCAGGACCTCTATATCTTTCAGAGGGAGGCCCTAAAATTGTCAAAGACTCCAGCCACCCTAGTCATAGACTGTTCTCTCTGCTACAGCAAAGGCAAGCGGTAACCAGAGCGCCAAGTCTAGGTCCAAGAGGCTGCTAAACAGCTTCTACCCCCAAGCCATAAGACTCCTGAACATCTGATGAAATGGCAACCCAGACTATTTGCATTGCCCTCCCTCTTTTACACCGCTGCTACTCTCTTTTCTGTTAAAAATAAATCAGATCTGATCCCTACACAGGCTCAAGGGAGCCTGGGAGGGCACTCTGTCTTCCGACACAAGTCTTCAGATGTATAATCCTTAAGTCTCCCAAACATTTCTGCCACAGCCACAATAATGTCCAGTTTATTTGAGTTCTTTGAGACTGATCGTATCTTCACTAGCTTCACTTGTTTTCTCAACTCTTTAATTTCAACTGCATAGGAGATTCGATTGACCGCTCTAACTTTTGCCACGTCAATATCCTTCACCCTTAGAAGGCACTCCAGAAACTCGGGATCATGATCCTTACCACGATTGCAATACTGTCGTCCTTCTACATATTGTTCTTCAGTATCCTCTGTCTGTCTGCACCCACTTGAAACATGGCCAAATCCTTACTTCTTTTTAACCACAGTGCAGTGGTTTGGCGACAAAAGTTCTTACAGCGTATCTTACATAACCAAGCTTCACATGCGTAGGTAGGTGCAATTTATTAAAACAACAACAGGACCAACAGATTTTCTTATTTTTCTCCATTCACCCAACGGGTAAGACGCTGGGTACCAACCACACCAGGAATTATTTTCAGGTATTCAACCTGAACATCCATCGTCACCCCTGAGATGACTCCTTTGATGAGTGCTCTGCTCTGAAGTTCAAAGCACAATACTTTTGTTGTCAGGATTCTTTTGAGGCTCACTGCAGTCTTCCTCTTGTTCTTCAGAAATACAATTAATCCAAATAAGACCCTCTGAAAGACTCAACCTTTCCCAGCACACACTTCACCATTTTCAACACCTCAAACGGGTCTCCCACATATGCATTCTTACTCAACAAACACATCCCAACAAGGAACGATTCATTATCATTCATACACGTATCCTCCACTTAAATTTTAGACAATTTCCTTTTTGTTCCAGTTTTTGACACTGCAGTTGTCCAGTCAACTTTGCTCGACGGGCTGCTTGATTCGAACTCAGCATCCACTTTAGCCATCTCTCAGGGGGAATTGGTTTGGCCTTACAGTACATTAAGTAATATCAAAGATTTTTTTTAACTAACCCAAGATAGACCACATCCTGTAGTTTCCAATGGGAGACTAGTGCCGAGTGGGCAGGATCAAGTGTGGGGATAGATTTTTCACGTTTATCCTCCTTCTTAGTGCTTTCAAAACAGCTGGGAACTTGGAAAAAAACAAGGTCAAATCATGACGTCAGTGATATTCAGGTCAGAAAGTCGGAGCTCTAGAAAGAGGCCCAAGTTTCCAACTTGGAATTCCAAGTTTTCAGTTGTTATGAGCGCAGCCTCTGCTCAAACCATGTGGTCATTATCAATAAAACATCCCAATACGGTGCAGAGCATTCGATTCGGCTGCAGGGGCAAGGAGAGTAGCTGCATTCTTTTCGTGATCAGTAAATATAATAATAATTACATTTCTATTTCACTTTTCAAAGCATCCGAAAGTGCTTCAAAAGCAAAAAACAAACAAGCAATATATCATGACAGGTGACAGGTCAACCAATAAAGGCCAAATCTTTGAAAGCTGCTTCCTCCAAAGATGGAGAGGGTCGAGTACGAGGAGAACTCCTGCCGAGAAAATGTCAGAAGTGGATGTTATGTTTGAATCAGATGGCGTGTCGAGTGGACATGAGAGTGAGAAGAATTGGATTACAGTGGCGAATGCAGAAGGAAATAAGAGAAGTAAAGTGGTCGTGAAATCTAGTAAATCCAAACCTAGTTCAGATATTTCTTTAGTCGGAGTAAGGGTTTGATCGATGTTGTTACCTGGGAGATCCGATTGAAGACTATTAAAATTCTGGATGTGTTGGATGAGATGTCGTCGATGTGAGTAATGAGAAGTGGGCTTATTAAAATTGTTTGTGTATCTATGGAACAGAAGGAGCGTGCTCTGCATTTCAAGAAGATATCGGATTGAAATGTGTTGTCTGTGGATCAACGAAGCTGGGCGCCTATCAAGGGTGTAATCTCTGGGATGGCACTAGAAGTAAAAGCAAAGGATATACAGTGCCTTCGGTAAAGTATTCAGACCCCTTGACTTTTTCTGCATTTTGTTACGTTAAAGCCTTATTCTAAAATTGATTACATTTTAAAAAAATCCTTAGCAATCTGCACACAATACCCCATAATGACAAAGGTTTTTAGAAATGTTTGCTAATTTATTACAAATAAAAAACAGAAATACCTTTTTTACATAAGTATTCAGACCCTTTGCTATTAGAGTCGAAATTGAGCACAGGCGCATCCTGTTTCCATTGATCATCCATGAGATGTTTCTACAACTTGGTTGGAGTACATCTGTGGTAAATGTAATTGATTGGACATTATTTGGAAAGGCACACACCTGTCTATATAAGGTTGACTGTGCATGTCAGAGCAAAAACCAAGCCATGAGGTCAAAGGAATTGTCCGTAGAGCTCAGAGACAGTGTTGTGTTGAGGCACAGATCTGGGGAAAGGTAGCAAAACATTTGCAGTACTGAAGGTCCCCAAGAACACAGTGGCCTCATTCATTCTTAAATGGAATAATTTAAGAATGAATCAGGGGAGAAGGGTCTTGGTCAGGGAGGTGACCAAGAACCCGATGGTCACTCTGACAGAGCTCTGGAGTTCCTCTGTGGAGATAGGAGAACTTTGCAGAAGGACAACCATCTCTGCAGCACTCCGCCAATCAGGCCTTTATGGTAGAGTGACCAGACAGAAGCCACTCCTCAGTAAAAAGCACATGACAGCCCACTTTGAGTTTGCCAAAAGGCACCTAAAGACTCTCAGTCCATGAGAAACAAAATTCTCTGGTCTGATGAAACCGAAATGGAACTCTTTGGCCTCAATGCCAAGCGTCACGTCTGGAAGAATCCTGGCACCATCCCTACGGTGAAGCATGGTGGTGACAGCATAATGCTGTGGGAATGTTTTTCAGAGGTAGGGACTGGGAGACTAGTCTGGGTCGAGGGAAAGATGAACAGAGCAAAGTACAGAGATAAAAACCTGCTCCAGAGCACTCAGGCCCTCAGACTGGGGTGAAGGTTCACCTTCCAACAGGACAACGACCCTAAGCACACAGACAAGACAAAGCAGGAGTGGCTTCGAGACGCAACGCTCCCCATCCAACCTGACAGAGCTTGAAAGGATCTGCAGAGAAGAATGGGAGAAACACCCCGAATACAGGTGTGCCAAGCTTGTAACGTCATTCCCAAGAAGACTCCAGGCTGTAATCGCTGTCAACTCAAGGCTGTAATCGCTGTCAAAGGTGCTTCAACAAAGTACTGAGTAAAGGGTCTGAATACTTATGTAAATGTGATATCAGTTTTTTATTTTTAGTGAATAAGCAAAACATTCTGAACCTGTTTAGCTTTGTCATTATGGGGTATTGTGTGTAGATTGATGAGGGGAAAAAACAATTTAATACATTTTAGAATAAGGCTGTAACGTAACAAAATGTGGAAAAAGTCAATGGGTCATAAAAATATCCGAAGTCACTCTATGTGAAGAATTGGATCAAGTGGTTGGTGCACACCGACTGACCCACATGGTGGATGGAGTGAGGAATGCCAATCCATCCATTCTATTGTTTTTTATGAAGAGTCTCAAGTTTATGTAAACGGGAGGGGTATCGTATGCCAGCTGAGCTTAAATGCTATAATTGTGGTAGTGAACATGCACCCAAATTTCTGAAGTGTCCGGTTAGGGTAAAGGAGACAGAGGTGGTACGAATAAGGACTGTCCAGCATGTCTCCTATGTGGAGGTCTGAGAAGAGTGGAAGAAAGGAGTGAAATTGAATAAATAATGTTAGTAGGAGTAGAGACACCAGACAATATTCCTTGTCAACAGAGGGATCCTGACAGTCAGAAAGATATCAGTTTGTCTGCTTGTCCTCTGACAAATCAACTGTAAATTTCGGTGTTCCTCAAGGTTCCGTTTTAGGACCACTAATGTTTTCACTACATATTTTACCTCTTGGGGATGTCATTCGAAAACATAATGTTAACTTTCTCTGCTATGCGGATGACACACAGCTGTACATTTCAATGAAACCCTCGCGAGAAGCCTGTGTTTCAGACATAAGGAAGTGGATGGCTGCAAACTTTCTATAAGATCTAAACCAGGCCAGAACTTGTCCGTGTAGACCAATTTGGGTTTCCAATCTCTCCAAAATAATGTGGTGATCGATGGTATCAAAAGCAGCACTAAGGTCTAGGATTAGGAGGACAGATGCAGAGCCTTGGTCTGATGCCATTAAAAGGTAATTTACCACCTTCACAAGTGCAGTCTCAGTGCTATGATGGGGTCTAAAACCAGACTGAAGCATTTCGTATACATTGTTTGTCTTCAGGAAGGCAGTGAGTTGCTGCGCAACAGCTTTTTCTAAAAATGTTGAGAGGAATGGAAGATTCGATATTGGCCGATATTTTTTCATATTTTCTGGGTCAAGCTTTTTCAAGAAAGGCTTTATTACTGCCACTTTTAGTGAATTTGGTACACATCCTGTGGATAGAGAGACGTTTATTATGTTCAACATAGGAGGGCCAAGCACAGGAAGCAGCTCTGTTAGTAGTTTAGTTGGAATAGGGTCCAGTATGCAGCTTGAAGGTTTAGAGGCCATGATTATTTTCATCATTGTGTCAAGAGATATAGTACTAAAACACGTGAGTGTCTCTCTTGATCCTAGGTCTTGGCAGAGTTGTGCAGACTCAGGACAACTGAGCTTTGAAGGAATACGCAGATTTAAAGAGGAGTCCGTAATTTGCTTTCTATTAATCATGATCTTTTCCTCAAAATAAGTTAATGAATTTATTACTGCTGACGTGAAAGCCATCCTCACTTGGGGAATGCTGTTTTTAGTTAGCTTTGCGACAGTATCAAAAATACATTTTGGATTGTTCTTATTTTCCTCAATTAAGTTGGAAAAATAGGATGATTGAGCAGCAGTAAGAAACTATTCGATACTGCACGGTACTGTCCTTCCAAGCTAGTCGGAAGACTTCCAGTTTGGAAGAAACTAACCCAGGGGACACCTGCCACCGGCGCGACTGTGAACCGCGTCGGACTGTCCTCAGTGCGCACCCGACCGCGTTGCGTCGCCAGGGCGGGGATCGGCTCACGTAAACTGGCGCCAGGGGTCAGCGGCGATGTCGGCAACCCACTCTGGTGGAGGTCCGTAGCGGTCCTGACTTGCAAATCGGTCGTCCGACCTGGGTATAGGGGTGAAAGACTAATCGAACCATCTAGTAGCTGGTTCCCTCCGAATATCTGGCGCTCGAAGTCTCGCAGTTTTATCTGGAAAAGCGAATGATTAGAGGTCTTGAGGCCGAAACTATCTCCACCTATTCTCAAACTTTAAATGGGTAAGAATCCCAGTGGGCCACTTTTGGTAAGCAGAACTGGCGCTGTGGGATGAACCGAATGCCGGATTAAGGCGCCTGATGCCGATGCTCATAAGACCCCAGAAAAGGTGTTGGTCAATATAGACAGCAGGATTGGGGCCTTGGAAGTCGGAATCCATTAAGGAGTGTGTAACAACTCACCTGCCGAATCATCTAGCCCAGAAAATGGATGGCGCTGGATCGTCGGGCCCATACCTGGCCGTCGCCGGCCACGGGAGCCTCGAGGGCTATGTCAGGACGAGTAGGAGGGCCGCCGCGGTGAGCAAGGAAGCCTAGGGCCCGGGTGGAGGGCCCGGGTGGAGCCGCCGCGGGTGCAGATCTTGGTGGTAGCAAATATTCAAACGAGAACTTTGAAGGCCGAAGTGGAGAAGGGTTCCATGTGAACAGCAGTTGAACATGGGTCAGTCAATCCTAAGAGATGGGCGGACGCCGTTCGGAAGGGAGTGATGGCCTCCGTCGCCCCCGGCCGTTCGAAAGGGAGTCGGGTTCAGATCACTGAATCCGCCGCGAGGTGTCAAGTGCGGTAAAACGACCGATCCCGGAGAAGCTGGCGGGAGCCCCGGGTGGAGTTCTCTTTTCTTTGTGAAGGACAGGGCGCCCTTGAATGGGTTCGCCCCGAGAGAGGGGCCCAAGCCCCGGAAAGCATCACAGTTCCGGCGGCGTATGGTGAGCTTTCGCTGGCCCTTGAAAATCCGGGGAGAGGCTGTAAATCTCCCGCCGGGCCGTACCCATATCCACAGCAGGTCTCCAAAGTGAACAGCCTCTGGCATGTTAGAACAATTTATGGAAACGAATTTGAAACTTATTTTCTGACACTTTTTGAAAATCTTTTTTTAGGCCCCATGCCGCTAGTTTGTCATGATGGAGACATCGTTTCTGGCTTAGGAATCTGAAATGTATTTTTCTGCACTTTTTCGTGAACATGGCAGAAAATATATTTTTTAGTACCTATACGGCATAACGGTGGTTTCTCAATGAAGGGAGACACCGTTTCTGGGTCACGAATTTCAAAAACATAATTCTGCACTTTTTTGTGAACATGGCAGAAATGATTTTTCTTGTACCTACACAGCATAAGGGACGCTGGCATTACCTGTATGATTGATGAGGATCTCCATATTGCAAATGTGCGGTCCCTTACTAGACGTCTGCAAAGTGTAATTTCTTCAGTGTTGTCACATGAAAAGATATACTCAAATATTTACAAAAATGTGAGGGGTGTACTCACTTTTGTGATATATATATATATATATATATATATATATATATATATATATATATATATATATATATATATATATATATATATATATATATATATATATATATATATATACAGTGCCTTGCGAAAGTATTCGGCCCCCTTGAACTTTTGTGAAGAATCAACAACAAGTGGGACACAATCATGAAGTGGAACGACATTTATTGGATATTTCAAACTTTTTTAACAAATCAAAAACTGAAAAATTGGGCGTGCAAAATTATTCAGCCCCCTTAAGTTAATACTTTGTAGCGCCACCTTTTGCTGCGATTACAGCTGTAAGTCGCTTGGGGTATGTCTCTATCAGTTTTGCACATCGAGAAACTGAATTTTTTTCCCATTCCTCCTTGCAAAACAGCTCGAGCTCAGTGAGGTTGGATGGAGAGCATTTGTGAACAGCAGTTATCAGTTCTTTCCACAGATTCTCGATTGGATTCAGGTCTGGACTTTGACTTGGCCATTCTAACACCTGGATATGTTTATTTTTGAACCATTCCATTGTAGATTTATACAGAAATGACCAGTTTACTGAAGAGTATAGAGTGCAGTGATGTGTCCTACAAGGAACGTTGGTGGCAAATCTGATGGCCGAATGGCAAAGAACATCTAGCCCCTCGAGAGCACCCTTACCTGCCGATCTATAAATTACATCGGCGTAATCTAGCATGGGTAGGATGGTCATCTGAATCAGGGTTTAGTTTGGCAGCCGGGGTGAAAGAGGAGCAATTACGATATAGGAAACCAAGTCTAGATTTAACTTTAGCCTGCAGCTTTGATATGTACTGAGAGAAGGACAGTGTACCGTCTAGCCATACTCCCAAGTACTTGAATGAGATGACTACTTCCACAAATCAAATCAAATTTTATAGTTAGCAGATGTTAATGTGAGTGTAGCGAAATGCTTGTGCTTCTAGTTCCGACCATGCAGTAATATCTAACAAGTAATCTAACAATTTCACAACAACTACCTTTTACACACAAGTGTAAAGGAATGAATAAGACTATGTATATATAAATATATGGATGAGCGATGGCCGAGCGGCATAGGCAAGATGCAGTAGATGGTATAGAGTACAGTATATACATATGAGATGAGTAATGTAGGGTATGTAAACATATAAAGTGGCATTGTTTAAAGTGACTAGTGATACGTTTATTACATCAAATGTTTAATTATTAAAGTGGCTAGAGATTTGAGTTGGCAGCAGCCACTCAATGTTAGTGATGACTGTTTAACAGTCTGATGGCCTTGAGGTAGAAGCTGTTTTTCAGTTTCTCGGTTCCAGTTTTGATGCACTTGTACTGACCTCGCCTTCTGGATGATAAAGGGGTGAACAGGCAGTGGCTCGGGTGGTTGTTGTCCTTGATCTTTTTGGCCTTCCTGTAACATCAGGTGGTGTAGGTGTCCTGGAGGGCAGGTAATTTGCCCCTGGTGATGTGTTGTGCAGACCTCACTACCCTCTGGAGAGCCTTATTGTTGTGGACGGAGCAGTTGCCATACCAGTCGGTGATACAGCCCGACAGGATACTCTCGATTGTGCATCTGTAAAAGTTTTTGAGTGTTTTCGGTGACAAGCCACATTTCTTCAGCCTCCTGAGGTTGAAGAGGCGCTGATGCGCCTTCTTCACCACGCTTTCTGTGTGGGTGGACCATTTCAGTTTGTCCGTGATGTGTACGCCGAGGAACTTAAAACTTTCCGCCTTCTCCACTACTGTCTCGTCAATGTGGATAGGGGGGTGCTCCCTCTGCTGTTTCCTGAAGTCCACGATCATCTCCTTTGTTTTGTTGACATTGAGTTAGAGGTTATTTTCCTGACACCACACTCCGAGGGCCCTCACCTCCTCCCTGTAGGCCGTCTCGTCGTTGTTGGTAATCAAGCCTACCACTGTAGTGTCATCTGCAAACTTGATGATTGAGTTGGAGGCGTGCATGGCCACACAGTCATGGGTGAACAGGGAGTACAGGAGAGGGCTGAGAACACAACCTTGTGGGGCCCAGTGTTGAGGATCAGCGGGGTTGAGATGTGGTTTCCTACCCTCACCACCTGGGGGCGGCCCGTCAGAAAGTCCAGGACCCAGTTGCACAGGGCGGGGTCGAGACCCAGGGTCTCGAGCTTAATGATGGGTTTGGAGGATACTATGGTGTTAAATGCTAATCGATGAACAACATTCTTACATAGGTATATTCCTCTTGTCCATATGGGTTAGGGCAGTGTGCAGTGTGATTGCGATTGCATCGTCTGTGGACCTATTGGGGTGGTAAGCAAACTGGAGTGAGTCTAGGGTGTCAGGTAGGGTGGAGGTGATATGACCCTTGAATAGTCTTTCAAAGCACTTCATGATGACGGAAGAGAGTGCTATGGGGCGAGAGTCATTTATCTCAGTTACCTTAGATTTCTTGGGAACAGGAACAATAGTGGCCCTCTTGAAGCATGTGGGAACAGAAGATTGGGATAGGGATTGATTGAATATGTCCGTAAACACACCAGCCAGCTGGTCTGCGCATGCTCTGAGGACGCAGCTAGGGATGCGATCTGGGCCAGCAGCCTTGCGAAGGGTTAACACGATTAAATGTTTTACTCACGTTGGCCGCGGTGAAGGAGAGCCTGCAGGTTTTGGTAGCGGGCCGTGTCAGTGGCACTGTATTGTCCTCAAAGCTAGCAAAGAAGTTGTTTAATTCGTCTGGGAGCAAGATGTCGGTGTCTGCGACGGGGCTGGTTTTCTTTTTGTAATTCGTGATTGACTGAAGACCCTGCCACATACGTCTTGTGTCTGAGCTGTTGAATTGCGACTCTACTTTGTCTCTATACTTACGCTTAGCTTGTTTGATGGCCTTGCGAAGGGAATAGCTACACTGTTTGTATTCGGTCATGTTTCTGGTCGCCTTGCCATGATTAAAAGCAATGGTTTGCGATTTCAGTATTGCTTGAATGCGGCCATCAGTCCATGGTTTCTGGTTGGGGAAG
The DNA here is from genome assembly GCF_057628025.1 of Oncorhynchus mykiss. Classification (NCBI taxonomy): domain Eukaryota; kingdom Metazoa; phylum Chordata; class Actinopteri; order Salmoniformes; family Salmonidae; genus Oncorhynchus; species Oncorhynchus mykiss. The sequence continues at coordinate 62,382,343 of NC_143022.1, forward strand.
GTTTTAATAGTCACCGTGGGTACAACATCACCGATGCACTTGCTAATAAACTCGCTCACCGAATCAGCGTATACATCAATATTATTGTCTGAGGCTATCCGGGAACATATCCCAGTCCACGTGATCGAAGCAATCTTGAAGCGTGGAATCTAATTAGTCAGACCAGCGTTGAACAGACCTGAGCACGGGCGTTTCCTGTTTTAGTTTCTGTCTATAGGCTGGGAGCAACAAAATGGAATCCTGGTCAGATTTTCCGAAAGTAATCACACCTGTGGGGAGATGGACATTCTTCTAACCAAACCAAATTACCTTTGTTTCGGAGCTGTTCAGAACCAGGTTAAGGGCAGAAAAAGCTTGTTGGACACAAAATCCGGGGACGGGCCAGCTGAATATAAGACTATCATCTGCATATAAATGGACGAGAGAGCTTCCTACTGCCTGAGCATGTTGTTGGTGTAAATTGAGAAGAGCGTGGGGCATAGGACCGAGCCTTGGGGTAAACCCTCGGTGACAGGCAGTGGCTGAGACAGCAGATGTTCTGACTTTATACATTGCACTCTGAGAGAGATAGTTAGCAAACCAGGCCAAAGACCCCTCAGAGACACCAATACTCCATAGCCGGCCCACAAGAATGGAATGGTCTACCGTATCAAAAGCTTTGGCCACGTCAATAAAAATAGCAGCACACCATTGCTTAGAATCAAGGGCAGTGGTGACATCATTGAGGACCTTTAAGGTTGCAGTGACACATCCATAACCTGAGCAGAAACCAGATTGCATACCAGAGAGAATACTATAGAAATCAAGAAAGCCAGTCAGTTGATTACTGACAAGTTCTTTGACACTTTTGATAAACAGGGCAAAATAGAAATAGGCCTATAACAGTTAGGATGCGGTTGATCTCCCCTTTAACTAAAGGACGAGCCGTGGCTGCCTTCAAAGCAATGGGAACCTCCCCAGCAAGGAGAGACAGGTTAAAAGGTCAGAGATAGGCCTATCGATGCTAGAGGCAGCAACCTTAAAGAAGAAAGGGTCTAAACCAGTGGTCACCAACCTATCGATCGCTATCGACTTGTCGATCTCCAAAGCATTTATAGTCGATCGCCAAACATTTCTGTAAAAAACTCTCAGGCTATTGTTGGTAGGTGCAGCCAATTCAGCTGCCATGCGCGCCGGGTAGGCAAACTGTTGCAATTTCATGTGTTGGAAGGTACAAACTCTGCCTTCCCAGTGGGCCTGGAGAGGAAATCAAGTGCTCTATGCCTCTGCTGGCCAATCAGATTGCTCTCATGACCGAGTCTGCAGTATCGTAGGAGGCAAGAAAGAAAACTTCGGCAAAATTGATACTGTGAGATTTCCTAATGTTTAAACCATGACTAGAGAGAGACTGTCAATGAGTACAGCAAAGAGCTGCTGTTTTTATGACTGAGTTCATGTTTAAGTTCTTAATCAGCACTGTCAACACTGGATGACGGTGTCCCTTTTTGGTCAGTGTCAGTGGAGGAAAGAGAGGGTGGAGGGATGTTGAGAGACGGATCCTCAGTCTGCTGCTCTCTCCCTCTGCTGAGACTGACCATCAGATGCAGGCACCATCAGCCCAGTAAAATCAAAAGCTAATTATTTAAATGTATGCTCACTCGGCTGTGCCTCGCAAGTAATACAACAATAGATCTATTACCGGTGTGATCATATAGCCTACCTCAAATTTTGAAATCTCTCTTTAAAAAAAAAAAAAATTCCTGAACAACAATGCATTGGCAGGTAAATTCAAGCAAAGCCAGTATGCGGTGATAATGTATTGGGCCTGTAGCTTACTGTACAAACCTCATTGCTACAGTACTGTTTTTAATTGGTTAATGTTGCATAGGCTTACATTTTTTTAAGTCATGTTAATAAAGCGGTAGATCTCGGCATGCATTTTGATTCAGAATGTGATCTTGACTCAAAAGGTTGGTGACCACTGGTCTAAACCATCTGAACCATAAGGTTTTGGGGGATTAAGTTTAGGGAGCTCCTTTAGCACCTTGGACTCAGTGACTGCCTGCAGGGAGAAACTTTGTAGCGGGGCAAGGGGAAAAAGAGGGAGAAGCATTGGAATAGTCGTGTTAGAAGGGATGGGAGATGAGGAAATGTTGGACGGGCAAGGAGGCATGGCTGAGTCAAATAGGAACCCTGACTTAATGAAATGGTGATTAAAGAGCTCAGCCATGTGTTTCTTGTCAGTAACAACGACATCATCAACATTAAGGGATATGGGTAGCTGTGAGGAGGAGGGTTTATTCTCCGGGTCTTTAACCATTTTCCAGAACTTCTTGGGATTAGACCCACAGAGAGAACTGCTCCTTAAAGTAACTAGCTTTGGCCTTCCGGATAGCCTGAGTGCACTTATTTCTCATTTGTCTGAACAAGAGCCAGTCTTGAGGTGAAGTAACTCTTCAAGATCACGGTCGAACCAGGGGCTGAATCTGTTTTTAATTCTCATTTTCTTTATGGCGGCGTGTTTGTTAACAATACCACTGAAAATATCAAAAAAGAAGGTCCAAGCAAATTCTACAGTACATTTTACAAATGATAGTTTATGAAGGAAGGATTGCTCATTGAAGTTTTTTTAGCAAGTGACAAATGAGGACAGGTCATTTCACTGAGCAGCCATTACGAACACAGGCTGTAAAACAGTGATTACTAAGGTCATTACAGAAAACACCAGACTGATACCTGTCAGGATTATTTGTGAGAATAACATTGATGAGATTAGCTTTTTTTGCACACCTGGATTGTACAATATTTTCCAATTATTATTTTCAAAATTCTTCAAGCTCTGTCAAATTGGTTGTTGAACATTGCTAGACAACCATTTTCAAGTCATGACATTTTCAAGCAGATTTAAATCAAAACTGTAACTCAGGAACATTCACTGTTTTCTTGCTAAGCAACTGTGTAGTTTTGGTTTTGTGTTTTATGTTATTGTCCTGCTGAAAGGTGAATTAATCTCCCAGTGCCTGATGAAAAGCAGACTGAACCAGGTTTCCTCTAGGATTTTGCCTGTGCTTAACTCCATTTTGTTTTGTTTTATTCTGAAAAACTCCCCAGTCCTTAATGATTACAAGCATATCCATAACATGATGTAGTAGTAGATCTGTACCAGTACAGAGGGATAGGGCAACAAGTGATATATGTTTCAGTAAGATTGGATTCTTTGCAATTTTAGCCATGGTTATCAACTGTACTGCAGGGATGGAACATAAGTCACGGAAAATTGTGGTTGTGGTGGCAGCAGCAGAGTAGTATTTGGGTGTGTGAGACTTGACATCAGAAGAGTTACAGGGTGTTTTAAGTGGTGATGTCCCATCCTTTCAGGTTGTTGGCATGAGGTAGAACTAAATAGATTTAAATAGTGGAGTAGGGTGGTGTTATTTATTTTTTATGTAGGGAGTTTAGTGTTATTTAGATGGTATGGTATTTGTTTATTTATTTTTAAAGAAAAGTCTAGCAGGTGGCGGTAATGCAACATATTGGATGCCAACCGCCGTTAAACCTCATCGAAGAAAACTGGGATAATTCTGTGTCACGTGACGTGCGGAGTGACGACATATAATTTTCATTTGGCCATTTCCTGGGAGAAGACTTTAACGTTAGTCAACATATTATGTGAACATTTTCAACAAATGACTTTCCTCTGAATGTAAAATTCGATCATTTGGGCATGAAACGAGTGTTTACGTTTGACATTGACCTACTAGCCAAGTTAGTTAACGTTGGACACTAACGAAATAGCTAGCAGGTGATCTCGTCAGTTTAGACGAACAATCTAAATTAAACTAACTAGTTAATTCAGGAATGTGCGAGTTATGAATTACCGCTCATTTTAAATATACTGAATTGGTGATCGGTATAGCCAGCGAATGAAAAAGGTTTCAAATAATTTTGTTCAATCTGATTTGTTTACAGGGCAAAGGAGTACTCTTTCCCATTTCCCCGGCAGATGGCGATGTTGAATCGTTTGTCTTTACCGTCCAAACGCATAGTTTGCAGCTGCCAAGAAACTCTTACAAACCTTTCCACGGGGGGTATCTAAAACATTCTCCATTCATGCTGCAAAGGTGTCGATTTCCTCCTTAACTGGATTTAATGGCAAGAAATCGTGAAAAATATTGGGCAAGATATGTGTACTTTCTTTATGAAACCATTTTCCACCACCATGCTTATGTGGTTTTAATGCTTATGAAGGCTAGTCCCGGATGATGCATATAGGTTGCAGCAGTATATAGTACCAAACGACGTTCCATACAGTCTTCTGTTTACACCTGGCTGTCAGGGTGAACCGGTCAGAAATTACAGCACTTTTTGTACATTGACCACCCATTTTAGGGGACCAAAAGTATTGGGACAAACTCACTTGTGTGTATTAAAGTAGTGAAAGGTGAAATATTTGGTCGCATATTCATAGCACGCAATGACTACATCAAGCTTGCGTTTCTACATTTGTTGAAATCGTTTGCTGTTTGTGTTTCAGATAATTTTGTGCCCAATATAAATTGAATGGTAAATCATGTATTGTGTCATTTGAGTCACTTTTATTGTAAATTATATGTTTCTAAACAATTCTACAATAATGTGGATGTTTATCATGATTACGGATAATCCAGAATGAATCGTGGATAATGAGTGAGAAGGCTACAAATGCACAAATATACCCCCAAGACATACTAACCTCTCACCATTGCAATAACAGGGGAGGTTAGCATTTGTGCGTCTAACTTTGTCATTGATCATTATTCAACATTATCTAATCATGGTAGCATCCACATTCATGTAGTGTTTAGAAACATTTTCTTATTTAAAAAAAATACTTATCTTTTTACTACACGTAAGTGATTTTTCACAATACCAGATCTATTATGCGTGGGAATACTTTGGAATAGATTTCCCAAATTAATATGACTTGGAGCTGATTGGCTGGTGTCCAGAAAACTTTGGGGAGCAAATAAAATCACCAGTTGGGGAACCCTGGAGCAGAGAGAGATCAGTAGACACTGTAACCAAGAGAGGTGGTTGTTAAAGGGGAAGTGGTAGTGAGCAAAAAGTTCAGACTCAGATTTATGCCCGTGAGTGCATATCAATTCTGTAAATCAGGCAAGATCTTGGTGCACTGTGTGACGGGTCAGGGGCGCTGGTCCTGGGGTATATGATGATCGAGTGAGGGAACTGGTCGACACTACGTCCTGCCCAATCAAGGCTTCCTCAAACAACTGACAGACCTGGATATACAACTACAGGAGGACATACTAAGACACTGACACACACACATTCATCAGTAGAGAAGCAAACAGGAGATGGACTATAACAACATGAATGGAAGAAACTATAATAATCTGTCTGAATGCTCACTGCTTGTATGTTCAACTCCATTGTACTTTGTTAAATGTGTATATTGCCATACTGTTAAATTATTACACAGTAAATACACTATTAAAAAATCAACCATATTGTCATTTCATTCATATTTTGAAAGCAATATGGCGATGGCGCCTATCAATAAATGTGTTCTCAATTTACCTGGGGAAATTAAGACAAAAATAAGCGTTAATTAAATATCCTTGGTAATTTGGGTTAGCAGCTCATATCGAGGATACATAGGATCCTTTCCTGAATCATAACAGTGATTTAAAAAAAAATAATGTATCGCTAGCCTGTGTCAATGGACAATGAGTGAAGTATTCTGTAGAAGCAGCAAGTCACAATACCACACGCAGACTCAATGATATCAACAACCATACACATGAGGAGAGGTGCTTACTTCTGCCCTAAGCCTCACAGCCCCTGCAGACCAAGTTCCCCATTTACAAACTAAACATTTGCACCAAGGTTCCTAGAGTGTTATGAGACTTATACACATGCTGTTTATAAAATTATAAAAAGCCTATTATGATATTTTGTTTTAGACCAACTGAAATGTGTTTATTAGCCAATATCTACAGGCTACACCCGCATCACTTTAAAATGCATTATTTAAATATGAATCATTTGTAAAACAGCCATAAAAATCACTAATGACTCAAGAGGCTTTGACACGTTTACAAAGTGTACAGAGAACTTTACACTTTTACTGTGCGCTTTAAGGTTAAGGAATCTGTTTGGTTTTACAGCAACACTACCCTGCAACAACACTTGTCCGCTTCAATAAGCCTCCAGTCACAATAAAACATCAATCAATGAAAACAATGATCAAATCTAAACCACAATGACACCGCCTATCTAATTTCTATGCGCAGTGTTCACCCATCCGTAACTAACCCATTAACCATGTCCCTAACCTGTTACCTAATCCTGACTCACTAACTTGGCTTTAGCTGGGTCTCCAAGGAGAAGACTGGACAGCAGTCGGATTCCAGCAGCATCCTGCAGTGTGTGTAAACATGACAGTTTATTGAGAGGCTGATAGTTAACTGTGAATCGGCAGTATTACGTTGGTACCTAAGGTCTAACTGTGTTTACAGAGGGCAGTAGACTTCAGCAGTCCTTAGGGAGGGCAGTTGAACATCAGTATAAACAGATACTGCTGTATCAGGCAGTGTGGCCCGAGAGCATCCCCTAGCGTAGGACAAGAAGAATAGGCACAGAAGTCTGGTTGCAGAAAGACAAGGGAAGAAGGGATGAAAGCAATGACAGATATATGGATGGATTGGATGAAGGCATGGATGGATGGTTGAAAGAAAAAAAAGGACAGGGGGGACCTGGTTTCATTCAGTTGGAAGGTAAGGGTGGATGGGTTAGGGGTAGGGGTAAGAGGTCAGCAATTAAGGTTACAGGTCATCAGTGGAAGTCTGGTTTTTCGGGGAAGGTGCATCCTGCTCGTCTGATGATGACGTTGGCAGCGTAGTGTCCTGCTTTCACACACTGTTCCAACTCCTTGTCCTGGACCAACTCTGACAGGAATCCTGCATGACACACACACACTTATTCAACTTTCTCAAGGACCAACTCCAAGGACCAGACAAATATCCCTACAGAATGCCACCCAAAATGTTCATGCACATAGACAAACACACACTCAGGGACACGTACCTCCTACAAAGGCATCTCCGGCTCCATTTGTGTCCACAATGTCCTTCTGGTCAATCTTCAGCACTGGGAACGTCTCCACCTTGTCACCTCCTTCACACACACACACACACACACACACACAATAAGGGTTGAAAATGGCAAAGCAAAACACACACACACACGGTATATGGGTTGAAAATGGCAAATTTGGGCACTAATAGGCACCTTAATTGGAATGTAGTGGCTGTACAGTATCATGCTATACATGTCAGAACTCTGGCTCTACGCTTCACAGCGCTGTAGGATCATAATTTGAGCCATTTGAAACTATTCCTGCAGCAACAGGAACTGTGAATTATTATGTGTATTATAATTAACAAACATTGTTTGTAGGGGTTAATACATTTTCATGTTTGGGCAATTCAAGTTGAACATTTTAAAGTGGAAATTACCAACTTTAGAAGCCATTTTAAACCTACAATAAAAGTATGCATTTCTTGCTGTGCAGGTAAATCACGGCAACAAAAGAGTGATCAAGTTAAGATCCTACATCTTTATGGGTGTTGACTGACAGCCGTTCTGAATTTAAGCATTGCGCACAATTTATTTTGTTGTCAGTGAGGGCAATGATGTAAATTGCGATGACTCAATGTATTTTGAATGATGAGACGTTGAGAATAAGAGGATTATAAATAAATAATGCTTTGATGTCATACAAGCAAGCCATACCTGTGAGGAAATAAATCATGTCATATACAGTGTCAATGTTTATGATCCATGTTTGATGTACAGATACATGATGATATGATGTCATACTCTGGGTTGTTCCGAACAGAATGAGCCCATGTTTGTTTATTGTGAAGAAAATTCACTGCAGCACATGCACCTGAATGCACTCATAACTCCTTTCTAGGAGCACCAAGATTACGATCTGTTTCTCTGAATTGCCTTGTGAAAGCCTAACACTGTAAGATCATATTTTATAACTTAGCTAGTCATGTTGGCAAAAGAACACGCTTTCAAATGATGCCCACCTGACCCAGATTGTGATTTATAATGGACCCGTTTTGGGATAACGTAAACAGTAATTGTTTGATGGCAGGGATGCAGGATTGTGTTCCAAACAAAACAATTACTACATGTGCTTGGTCTAGTTCCTCAAATGCACAGCTAGGAGAGCTCCAAAAAAGCATCTTATAGTTGAAGACTCTTCTTTGAGTCATAAAAGTGCATTGAAATTGCTTAGAAACTGTACACACGTTGTCGATGTGTGTGGCCACTTGGAGACAGACACCAGTTAGTCCTCTCACTCAAACCCTTGTAATTTTAGTTGTCTTATGTTGCACCTAACACACCTTTTTCAGGAATAGTCTTATGTTATTGAATCAGTGTTTTCAGATTTCATTATCAACAAATGTGGCGAAAAGTATGGTAAATGTAAAATGCACATAAAATCAACAGTGTAATGTTCGGATTCAGTCTTGCGTCCGGTGAACTGTTGTGTCCTCACCTTTAGTTGAATATCTCCAAACTGTTCCCGTTAAATTGCTACCATGGTTATGCATATTGTTTCATATTTCTTGTGTAAGAAACATTTCAATTTGGCCTTATACATAATGGCCAATTCCAACGAGTTGCTGAAGGCAGGCTAGTTTCTGCACTCAAATCAGTGTGCGAGTGACAGTGTGTGTGCCTGTCAACTTGTGTGTGTGTAGTTACCTTTGGTCATGATGGTTCCGTCCTTCCCCTGAGTAAAGACAACGATTCTCGGTCTCTTCTTGTTGACTTTGGGCAGAGCCTCGGCCTTCTTAGCAATCTCCTCGATGTCCTCAGTCTACAAACACACACCATAGTCACAAACAAGCTATACTAATATACAAGAGTGTGTGTGTTTGTGTTTCAAATCGCATTCCACTCACCTGAAAGCCTTGCTCTTTTGAAAACGTGGCAGCCTCCTGAAAAACAGAAATATCCCATTCGTTTCCATTTACACGGGAGTGTACAAAACATATTAGGAACACCTGCTCTTTTCATGACATAACTTTCACCTGGTCAGTCTATGATCCCTTACTGACGTCCCCTGTTAAATCCCACTTCATATCAGTGTAGCTAAAGGGGAGGAGACAGATTAAAGAAGGAATTTTAAGCCTTGAGACATGGATTTTTATGCGCGCCATTCAGAGGGTGAATGGGCAAGACAAAAGATTTTAAGTGCCTTCGAAAGGAGTATGGTGTCATGAACTGCAACGCTCCTGGGTTTGTCAGGCTCAACAGTTCAAGAACGGTCCACCACTCAAAGGACATCCAGCCAACTTCACACAACTGTGGGAAGCATTGTAGACAACATGGGCCAGCATCCCTGTGGAACGCTTTCGACACCTTGTAGAGTCCATGCCCTGACAAATTGAGTCTGAGGGCAAAAGGAAGGTGTTCCTAATGTTTTGTACATTCAGTGTATTTCTCCATGTTGTCCTATCTCGTCTGCCTGTCGGTCTCTCTCTCCATCGTCCTCTCGCTCCCCATCTGTCTACTTGTGTCTGTCACCCTTTCTCTGCCTATTTGCCCGTTGGTCTCTTTCTTTCCATCACTCTCTCCCTCTACCATTCAGTCTGTCTCTCTCTCTCCAGAAGTACCTAGATACTGGATAAATGAATGAATGAGTGTGTGTGTGTGTACCGTCTCGTTGCCGAACAGCACGTCCACATAGGGCATGACCTCCATGAGGGCATCTTTGAAGAACTGAGAGATGAAGGGAGCGGAGAGATTCAGAGTGAACAGCTTGTTGTTCTCAGAAGCGTGTTTGGCCACTTTCAGTATGGACTCCAGCGACACCGTCAGGAAGAAACCCTACGGAGGAGATAATAAAGCCTGTTATCACTGCTACACAGCCAGTTGTAATGCTACACAGAGCCTGTATTACGCTACACAGCATGTTATAATCAATGCTCCACAGTATGTTATAATCAATGCTCCACAACATGTTATACTAAATGCTACACAGCCTGTTATAATCAATGCTCCACAGTTTGTTATAATCAATGCTACACAGCATGTTATAACCAATGCTACACAGTATGTTATAACCAATGCTCCACAGTATGTTATAACCAATGCTCCACGGTATGTTATAATCAATGCAATATGTTATAATCAATGCTACACAGTATGTTATAACCAATGCTCCACAGTATGTTATAACCAATGCTCCACATTGTTATAATCAATGCAACACAGTATGTTATAATCAATGCTACACAGTATGTTATAACCAATGCTCCACAGTATGTTATAACCAATGCTCCACAGTATGTTATAATCAATGCAACACAGTATGTTATAACCAATGCTGTACAGTATGTTATAACCAATGCAACACAGTATGTCATAACCAATGCTCCACATTGTTATAATCAATGCTCCACAGTTTGTTATAATCAATGCTACACAGCCTGTTATAACCAATGCTACACAGTATGTTATAACCAATTCTACTGAGCCTGTTATAATCAATGCTACACAGCCTGTTATAATCAATGCTACACAGCCTGTTATAATTAATGCTACACAGCCTGTTATAATTAATGCTACACAGCCTGTTATAATCAATGCTACACAGTATGTTATTATTCCATGCTACTAAGCCTGTTATAATCAATGCTACACAGTATGTTATTATTCCATGCTACTAAGCCTGTTATAATCAATGCTCCACAGTATGTTATAATCAATGCTACTAAGCCTGTTATAATCAATTATTCACAGCCTGTTATAATCCATGCTACACAGTATGTTATAACCAATGCTACTAAACCTGTATTAATTAATTATTCACAGCCTGTTATAATCCATGCTACACTATGTTATTATTCCATGCTACTAAACCTGAATTAATCAATGCTACACAGCCTGTTATAATCCATGCTACACAATATGTTATTATTCCATACTACTAAACCTGTTATAATCAATTATTCACAGCCTGTTATAATCCATGCTACACAGTATGTTATAACCAATGCTACTAAGCCTGTTATAATACATTTTTCACAGCCTGTTATAATCCATGCTACACAGTATGTTATTATTCCATGCTACTAAGCCTGTTATAATCAATGCTACTAAGCCTGTATTAATCAATTATTCACAGCCTGTTATAATCCATGCTACACAGTATGTTATAACCAATGCTACTAAGCCTGTTATAATCAATTATTCACAGCCTGTTATAATCCATGCTACACAGTATGTTATTATTCCATGCTACTAAGCCTGTTATAATCAATGCTACTAAACCTGTATTAATCAATTATTCACAGCCTGTTATAATCCATGCTACACAGTATGTTATAACCAATGCTACTAAACCTGTTATAATCCATGCTACACAGTATGTTATTATTCCATGCTACTAAACCTGTTATAATCAATTATTCACAGCCTGTTATAATCCACGCTACACAGTATGTTATAACCAATGCTACTCAGCCTGTTGTCAACAATGCTACTCAGTGTGTGTGTATGTGGTCTTTGTTACATACAGCGATATAGTAAACTTTGGCTTTTTCCACCAGTTTCCAGTTCTCCTTCAAGTCCAGATGTTTGTCCTTCTTATAACAGTTAGCTGCCGCTAGGTTAGCTACCAGGGACCTGAGAGAGGAAGGGGGGAAGGAAGAGAAGAACGAGTGGAGTTGATGAGAGGGACACAGTGGAGTTACAGTGGTAAGACAAAGTATGTGAACCCTTTGGAATTACCTGGATTTCTGCACAAATTGGTCATGAAATTTGATCTGATCTTCATCTAAGTCACAACAATAGACAAACACAGTCTGCTTAAACTAAGAACACACAAACAATTATACGTTTTCATGTCTTTATTGAATACATTCATAGTGTAGAGTGGGAAAAGTATGTGAACCCTTGGATTTAATAACTGGTTGACCCTCCTTTGAAAGCAATAACCTCAACCAAACATATTCTGTAGTTGCGGATCAGACCTGCACAACAGTCAGGAGGCATTTTGGACCATTCATCTTTACAAAACTGTTTCTGTTCAGCAATATTCTTAGGATGTCTGGTGTGAACCGCTCTCGAGGTCATGCCACATCATTTTAAAATCGGGTTGAGTTCAGGACTCTGACTGGGCCACTCCAGAATGCGTATTTTCTTCTGTTGAAGCCATTCTGTTGTTGATTTACTTCTGCGTTTTGGGTCGTTGTCCTGTTGCAAGAACAAACTTCTGTTGCGCTTCAATTGCCGAACAGATGATAGCCTTACATTCTCCTGCAAAATGTCTTGATAAACTTGGGAATTCATTTTTCCGTTGATGATAGCAAGCTGTCCAGGCCCCGAGGCAGCAAAGCAGCCCCAAACCATGATGCTTCCAACAACATACTTTACATTTGGGATGAGGTTTTGATGTTGGTGTGCTGTGCCTTTTTTTCCTCCACAAAGTGTTGTGTGTTCCTCCCAAACTCCCAACTCAACTTTAGTTTAATCTGTCCACAGAATATTTCGCCAGAAGCGCTGTAGAACATCCAGGTGCTCTTTTGCGAACTTCAGACAGGAGTGGCTTCTTCCGTGGTGTCCTCCCATGAACACCATTCTTGTTTAGTGTTTAACATATTGTAGACTCGTTAACAGAGATGCTAACATGTTCCAGAGATTTCTGTAGGTCTTAGCTGACACCTTAGGATTCTTCTTAACCCCATTAAGCATTCTGCGCTGTGCTCTTGCAGTCATCTTTGCAGGACGGCAACTCCTAGGGAGAGTTGCAACAGTACTGAAATTTCTCCATTTGGAGACAATTTGTCTTTCTGTGGACTGATGAACATCAAGGCTTTTAGAGATACTTTGGTAACCCTTTCCAGCTTTATGCAAGTCAACAATTCTTAATCTGAGGTCTTCTGAGATCTTTGTTCGAGGCATGGTTCACATCAGGCATTGCTTCTTGTGAATAGCAAACTCAAATTGTGTGAGTGTTTTTTATAGGGCAGGGCAACTCTAACCAACATCTCCAATCTTGTCTCATTGATTGGGACTCCAGGTTAGCCGACTCCAGACTCCCATTAGCTTTTGGAGAAGTCATTAGCCTAGGGGTTCACATACTTTTCCCAACCTACACTGTGAATGTTCAAATGATGAATTCAATATATACAATACAAATACAATGATCAGTGTGTTATTAGTTTAAGCACACTGTGTTTATTTATTGTTGTGACTAATGTTATGACCAATTTATGCAGAAATCCAGGTAATTCCAAAGGGTTCCCATACTTTATCTTGCCACTGTAGATGGAGTGGAGCCTTGACCTATTGTCCTTGGAGTGTGTGTATTATGAGAGTGAGAGAGTGACGTGTTTACCTGTTGTCTCCGGTGATGCATGCGGCACAGGTCCCTGTAGGCTCCTCTGTCTGCTCATAGTAGTAGGCGTCCACGTGGGCCTCGTCTGCCTTCTGCTTCAGAATCTCCCCAAACTTATCCTCTCCGATACAGCCGAAGAACGTACACACCTTGTGGGGATCCTGGATCATCCACTGTATGTGTGTTTAAGTAGGTTAGCACGTGTGGTGTGTGTCAGTGTGTCTGAATGAAACATACCTGGGCAACCTTTACACATTTTGAAAAAGGTACAGTGGGATAGTGTAATGACTAAGTGTGTGTGTGCGTCTCATACCTGGGCGATTTTTATAGAGTTCTGTGTAGCTCCTCCGGCATGGTACTCTACTTTAAACTTTTTGACAATCTCTTCAAACCTACAACACACATGCACGTACAATGTTTAAGACAACAGGGAAGTTTGTTGTATGGTTTCAAGCTTTACCAGGATTCAGTACATATGGTATGAGAAACATAATATTTTTTCTTCTGAGACAGAGCTAAAGACCATTATGGCCCCAGTAGCTCCAAGTAACATGTTCTGTTCTCTATATATAGGAGCCTTATCACCTACTGATAACACACACAGACAGACAGAGAGAGTGTGAGAGATGGAGAGGGGATGGTAGAGGGGGAAAGAGGGAGGTGTTTGCGTGCGTACATATGCGGGTCCACGTGTGTATTAATGGGGGGATGCATGTTAAACGGACTAAAATAGGGCTGGCCCAGCAGAACAGAGCTAAGGAGGTGAGGATGAGATTTTGCGAGACTGTTTGCGCCATTGGCTGAAAGAGACGCACAGGAGTGAATCAGATGCCTTCCCCCTCCAGCACAGCTATTTCCCAACTTTAGTGGTTTGTTTACTGCCCAGTCTGTCTGCTGACTCAACTAGAGCAGGGTGGTTGTGTGCTAACAGAACAGCTGAGGTCAGTATTGGTCACAACTCAAACATCTGGACAGGAATGGACTAAGGCTGGGGGGGAAGGGGGCCAACACACCTAGGACACAGCTCAAACACCTAAACCTGAGTGACACAAAGTTACAAAACGTTCAGATAGAAATGTATTGTGTAGAACATACATGATTGTCTGAAGAGTAGAATAAATCGACTAATTTATATCTGCAACGTCATGAATGTTACACTTCTTAGTCTCAATAAGCCTCCTGCAGTGAGACATTTCTCCTCGACCAATAAGAATGCCTGGATTAGAGCGGAGGGAAACTCCCAAGGCTACAACAAAACTCTGCACAGCTGAGACTGTTGCTCCCTCTGTCTGGACATGCTCCAGATATACTAATTATGTACAGATTTTCTGGGGCAGAATGAATCAAATGTCTCAGAGTAAGGGCTTTCCCACATCGTTTTGAGCTATAATTTGAATCAGAGTCTGATTCTTTGTTACATTGTATTTCTTTTTTTTGGTCCAGTTGGTTTCACATTGCCAAATGTCAAACTAAAAAAAAGTCCTAAACAAAAACCACGTGTCCATGCAAGTCATTTGTTTATTGGAAAAAATGCTCATGTTAAATCCATCTGTGAGCATCACTTGCGTGTCCCAATCTTCATAATACTTTCGCTTTGGTCTTCCAACAACTTGCGGGAGGAAACTGAGCAATAGCCACTCCAACCCTAACCCTATAGCCCACATCGCCCCTAATCGGATGCGCTTCTACTCAGAATGTTTCAAACATGTCAAGTTATGATGATGCATGCATTTTGCAACCAATCATAAGTTCTCACCTGCAGTGAACCACGGTGCATTATTTAGTGCGCTCCCGAGTGCAATAGTGTTCACACCAGTCCAAACAAACCGAATTAGGGGGGAAACGCACTAGAGTTGTAAAAGAAACGCTCCAAAACAATTTGACGTGAAAAGCCCCCTAAGAGTGCTGATCTAGGATCAGGTTCCCCCGAGTCCATGTAATCATATTAATTGTGATCTAATTGGCAAAACTGATCCCAAATCAGCACTCCTTCTCTGAGACGCTTAGTTAATAGGTCCTTATCAATAATTTGTTTGCTGGAGGGCAAGGAGACTCCCAGCTCCGCTAAAACTATTGACAACTGTGTGTCGTTTTCAATGGATTGTTAAATAAATGTTAAATATTTAGTTGGAATATCATCACCTATTGAAGAGCATAGCCAGAACTACACATTTACAATTACTTGATGCAAAACAATTGCTCACCTTTAGCTTTATCATCAGAGTTATACAGCAAGTAACTGCATGCTTTTCATGATCAGTAAACATCAATTGATCGTGTAATTTCAGATACGCGAGGGAAGCCTCACGATATCAGCCACCATTAATTTGATGTTTGAGTGATATAAAATAAAAGTGAACTATACCTGACAAGTATGAGTGGTTTAGCTTAATTTCCCATCCTTTGTGGGCTCTGCCTGTCAAGCAGCAGAAGGGCGCATTTGGCGATGTACTGTTGTCTGATAATGTTTACTTTGCAATGTACCGGTATAAACTTTGTACATTTGGCTACACATAGTGGTAAGTAGAACTAATGACTGCATTGCACACTCTTGGCATTCTCTCAACCAGCTTCATGAGGTCCTTAGGTAGTCACCTGGAATGCATTTCAATTAACATGTGTGCCTACTTAAAAGTTCATTTGTGGAATTTCTTTCCTTCTTAATGTTTGTTTAACACTTTTTTGGCTACTACATGATTCCATATGTGTTATTTCATAGTTTTGATGTCTTCACTATTATTCTACAATGTAGAAAATAGTAAAAAATTAAAGAATAACCCTTGAACGAGTAGGTGTTCTAAAACTTTTGACCGGTAGAGTAGTTAACAAGCTAACTTTCAGGAAATAAACTAGATGGCTATATCCAAATATTGATTGATTTGCTTGCCATCTATAATGGTGATGACAGTAGTCCGACTGACAACTTTGCCAGGACGAGAACTTGCTGATGTCAAGCTCTTTCCAAAAGCCTAATATCTGATGAAGCAAGCTAAATGCTTATCTAGCTAGCTACATGCCAAATTAATCTCCCAATGCCAAAAGAAGTGCTCAATGTTTTATGGTACAACATTCATATGATATACAGATCTGATCTGAAGACAACGTTGGTTTTACCCTACTGAACCACAGGGAAAACCTCCACGGTCCTTTCCTTCACCGCAGCTGTCTTCTTATCTCTATGTGATTAAATGTAGACTTTCTTCCTCAAACTGCTTTGGCCCGGCCAGGTGGGGGAGGTTAGGCCTCTTGCCCTTCTGTTGGCTAGTTCTGAACCTCCTGCCCCATCATTGGCTAGACTCGTCCCTGGTGAATTCTAGAACGTGCCTGTTCTGTCCAGCCCACTCCAGGAAAGAGAACAGCTCAGTGTGTGAACTTACGGACCCTATATGTGTGCGTGTGTGCCTGAACAGCGACCACAGACAATCAGGAGTTTAAAATGGAAAAACACTTCTTCATGCAACAAAGAAATAAGGCAAATGTGAGGCAACTAAGACTTTACATGAACCTCGGATTATGTTGAATGATTGATTGAATTAATGTGAGTGGTAGGAGGTACCCACAATGCTTTATGCTTGTCCTCGGCCAGGATCTGGTCGTTGGGCTTCAGACCGTACCTGAGAGAGAGAATGAGAGAGAAGGGGCAGGAAGGGGGAGGGAACGAAAGAAAGAGATGAGTATCTTTCAGTCGTTGAGGATGAAAAAACAGGAGAGCTTCAGGGAACAAAGTCTGAGTCTGTGCCCTTTAAATGTCATTTTCTACGACACAAAGAAATCTCCTCTGATTATATACATACGCACACAACAAGGTGATTAAAACCCACTCCACTTTGATCAGGATCTAGTTGATTACTTTACACCACAGCTCTCTCTGGATTTATCAGCTTTGTTTGTGTGTGTGTGTGTGTGTGTGTGTGTGTGTGTGTGTGTGTGTGTGTCTAGACTAAAATGATTGTTCCATAAAACCAAAGAATGTTCAAGGTTTGGTCACTTTCTAGTTCTAATCCATTGTTTACGTAAGTGGTCTGAGACAGACTGGTCTCGGGGCTGTAATCTAGCAGAGCCCTTTGATCCGCTCCCACTACATACAACTACTAAACACTAATTAAACCTATATAAACTTTATCCAAACCCCATCTAACCCTTAACATGCACTCACTACATACAGCTACTACCCCAACATAGGAGCTACACCAGTGCATCGAGGAGCGTCTCACGCTCTGAAAAAGTTACAGGTCTAGTGTAGCAGGCCAATAACCCCAATGATTCAGTCCAGATACATACAGGCACGTGGAAGCCACACACACTACTGAGCCTCATTTTGACTTGTTTTAAGGACATTACATCAAAGTTGGATCAGCCTGTAGTGTGGTTTTCCACTTTAATTTTGAGTGTGACTCCAAATCCAGACCTCCATGGGTTGATAAATTTGATTTCCATTGATAATTTTTGTGTGATTTTGTTGTCAGCACATTCAACTATGTAAAGAAAAAAGTATTTAATAAGAATATTTCATTCATTCAGATCTAGGATGTGTTATTTTAGTGTTCCCTTTTGAGCAGTGTATTTTCTACACTGTAGAATAATAGTGAAGACAACAAAACTATGAAATAACACATAGGGAATCATGTAGTAACCAAACAAGTGTTAAACAAATCAAAATATATTTTATATTTGAGTTTCTTCAAAGTAGCCACCCTTTGCCATGATGACAGCTTTGCACACTCTTGGCATTCTCTCAACCAGCTTCACCTGGAATACTTTTCCAACAGTCTTGAAGGAGTTTCCACATATGCTGAGCACCTGTTGGCTGCTTTTCCTTCACTCTGCGGTCCGACTCATCCCAAACCATCTCAATTGGGTTGAGGTCGGGGGATTGTGGAGGCCAGGTCATCTCATAAAGCACTCCATCACTCTCCTTCTTGGTCAAATAGCCCTTACACAGCCTGGAGGTGTGTTGGGTCATTGTCCTGTTGAAAGACAAATGACAGTCTCACTAAGCCCAAACCAGATGGGATATCGCTGCAGAATGCTTTGGTAGCCATGCTGGTTAAGTGTGCCTTGAATTCTAAATAAATTGCAGACAGTGTCACCAGCAAAACACCCCACACCATAACAACTCCTCCTCCATGCTTTACTGTGGGAAATACACATGAAGAGATCATCCGTTCACCCACACCACGTCTCACAAAGATTCAGCGTTGGGAACCAAAAATCTCCAATTTGGACTCCAGTCCAAAGGACAGATTTCCACCGGTCTAATGTCCATTGCTCATGTTTCTTGGCCCAAGCAAGTCTCTTCTTCTTATTGGTGTCCTTTAGTAGTGGTTTCTATGCAGATATTCGACCATGAAGGCCTGATTCACACAGTCTCCTCTGAACAGTTGATGTTGAGATATGTCTGTTACTTGAACTCTGAAGCATTTATTTGGGCTGCAATTTCTGAGGTTGGTAACTCTAATGAACATATCCTCTGCAGCAGAGGTAACTCTGGGTCTTCCATTCCTGTGGCAGTCCTCGTGAGAGCCAGTTTCATCATAGCACTTGATGGATTTTGTGACTGCACTTGAAGAAACCTTCAAAGTCCTTGAAATGTTCCGTATTGACTGACCTTCATGTCTTAAAGTAATGATGGACTGCCGTTTCTCTTTGCTTATTCAAGCTTATTTTGCCTTAATATGAACTTGGTCTTTTGCCAAATCTTCTGTATACTACCCCCCCCCCCCCCCACCCCCCACACACACACACACACCTTCTCACAACACAACTGATTGGCTCAAACACATTAACAAATTAACTTTTAAGGCACACCTGTTAATTGAAATGCATTCCAGGTGACTACCTCATGAAGCTGGTTGAGGGAATGCGTGTGCAAAGCTGTCATCAAGTCAAAGGATGGCTACTTTGAAGAATCTAAAATATTACTACATGATTCCATTAGTGTTATTTCATAGTTTTGATGTCTTCGCTATTATTTCACAATGTAGAAAATAGTACAAAATAAAGACAAACCCTTGAATGAGTAGGTGTTCTAAATTTTTGACCGATAGTGTACACGTGACATCTCTGAGCCCATGCCAGCCAAGACGCCACTGATAGGACAGGGGTACGGGAGGAGAGGGGGGATGAAGAGAGGGCGAGGAGTGGGGGAGAAATGAGGCCAGTGAAATAGTTTGGCCCTGGCCTTTTGGAATGATCGGACGGTCAGCCCTACGTGTCAGTACAGGACACTTCCTTCCACGCACGCTGTGGAGCACTGGGGCATGGTCTCAGTCAGGGTAGACTGGGTAAGTGGTAGCTAGCAACTGAGGCGGAGCAGGTAGCTTTCGTGAGCAAAAAGGGTTCTTGTTCCAAACTTCCAGTTCAAGTCAGTTTCTGTTTATTCAGTTTTACAATATAGCATTTCCAAAACTGCCCCCCCAAAAAGGTTTGTGTAACATGTAGGCTTACTGTTTAGCATTATGTTAAACTAAGAAAATATACTTCAGAGAAGGGGCCACCTACTGCAGTTTGTAGCCTTGAGGATGGATCATCTGTTACCCTAACCTGCTCAGTGGCTGACAGTTGCGGCTTCCAGCCACTCAGGTAATTGTAAGATAGAAATGTGTGACTTCTTTGGAAGAGGTTATCTACCTGGTCAATTCATGTTAGCATCTCAAAACATTGAGATGAGGTGAATTCCTCTGTTTTATAGGTGGCGGAAGTAAAGAAAATAGGCATGTCTTGGTATTTTCATTGTTTGAATTATGGGAGGCTATCCATGAACAATTATGTTTGTTGAAAAAAGCAAAGGGAGAGCTGTATTTCAAACCTATTTTCAAATTGCTAGGTCAAGCAAGCCATGTAGAATTATATCATCATGGTTAGCCTTTATGCTTAATTCGGGATGGTTATATAAAAAGTTGTACTGACAAAGTACAAGCTGTTGAATAATAAATATTGTTTAAATCAATTGCCTGGTTATTACTGGGCTACATTCATTTCAAGTAGACCGTGTGATAGCTAGGCTTAAACGAATAATCCATTCAAACTATCTTGCAGTATGTTTAGCATGTCAGCAGTCAAGTTTTAAAGATATACAATTTTCAAGAAGCAAAGTTTCACTTGCCACATCATAATGAAAATTGTATCACCATGATGCAAAACGCAGTGAAAATTAAAATCCTATATCTTGAAAACTTGACTGCTGACATTCAAAACATTTTGGGACTGTATCAACAATGGGCCAATGAAAAAAATACTAAAAGATAGTAGAAAACGGCCAAGATGGTCAATCTGACCATTTTCAATTTAGTAATTTGAATAACTTAATTTCAATAAAAACCTTTAACCTACCGGTCCCTGACTTTCCCTAAATATGGTGTATTTTACACTATAGGAGTACTTTGAGATAAATATCATAAAATACAATAACTTTAAGCATTTCATTCTCAAAAGAGCCATGACACGACCTTATGCATATATTGAACAGTAGAATAGCAGGGCCAAGACGAGTACCAATAGCAGCCAATGACACGTCTTCTGGATGTCAACTTCCTAACAGTCTAATAAATATATTAAATATATGCGATTGGAAATATAATAATTTGGTTGGGTTTCTAAAGGTCTTAGGTAACATTACAATCCGGAAACATTTATATTTGAAAGAACATAACTTTTCCTTATGTTACTGTAGGCTGGCTATATGTAAAAAAATAAATAAACAGAATTTCAAGTGTCAAATACATTTTATTTGTAGAGTGCCTTTGTTACAACTATGAATCAAAAATATACGTTGGAACAGAGTAAAAGCTCATTTTTATAACGACAAAACAAATAAAAATAACCAAACCATGACGCAAGATACGCATTCAATGAAGAAAATATCAGTAGCCTAAACATCAGTATAAGTGCCATGTGTGGGTGTGAAGTGAAAATCAGCACAAAAGTTATAATGGATTTATAATTAATTTAAGTGTCCATAAGACAGCGGTCAAACTAGTATATTAGTTATATAATAGTTATTGGACACATTTTTTGCTTCGCTCGCGCTTACAGTATGGTGTGCGTCTTCACGCAACAGCTGGATCTCATTTAGGGATAACAATCCCTTGTCCTAACAGTCGACACAAATCTTTGTCACTTTCACTTGCAACACTTCCCACAAACAAGTCACTTTCAGCTGAAACGGGTGTTGCGGGTTCTGTTCCGAGTGCATCTGCCCACCTGGCAGTTTCTCTTCCCCGGGAGCTGTATGCAATTTTGCTTGCGCAATGGCTCGCGTGGAATCTTTGCTGCTGCCTTGGCCCTCATATGTCTCTCACGTAGCCCGTGTGCCAGATAAAGACTCTCCTGCTCATGGTTTTGTTAAATTACTGCTTGAACACCACGTGTGCGTTGTTAGCAGCCAAGTCAAGCAGGTTGTAGAACACAGCAACAAGCCAGCGGCGAGTTCCACCTTTCACCGAGTACAGCAGTGCCATCTGATCCAAAACATCCTAATAGAATCCTAATAGAATAGAATAAAAAAAAGGTGAGGATAATTTTCTCATAGGAAAAACAACAAGTGTGATACAGAAGAGCATAATGCATTGCATATGTTTATCTATATATGGCGATGTGTATTACGTAATAGTGACATACCTTTGTTCGTTGCAGTGTGCAATAGCCTCCGGTTTTCTCGTTGTGCCCCGATCAATGGCAACTGTCGACTGTCGGATGCATGGTGCTCAAGACTCAAATGTTATTTCTTGCCTTGGTAATGTGCGAGTGTTGGCTTGCAATTCCGAAGCACTGTTCGAATATTTATTTATTTAACCTTTATTTAACTAGGTTGTGGGAAACTGTTACTGTGCAGTTTACCCTTATACTAAGGGAGGGAGCTCCCATCTCCTTTGTTCATGGTGCCGACCAGGCTTGTTTGCCAATAACAGTGAAGAAATTGTCCATGGTGACATTTTGCCCCTTGCCAATGTAAGGTTCCACAAGCATCCACACCACATTATCCAACACTCGTTCACCTGCTGCCCGATATGGGTCTTTCCCAGATATGGAAAGCTGTTCAGCACTAAATCAGAAGGATAATCAGAGATGTCGTGATCCATTTCTTCCCCGCCATCCAAGTCGTTCTCATTCAAATCTTGTAGTAACGCTAATGCAGCATGTTCATCCATTCGTCTTGCTCTTCTTATTGTAAATTAAGCACGCGCTCACTGTGTAACCTACTCCAAATAGACCTAGAGTAAACTAATAAGACTGTTTGGATTTGGTGGACTGATAAAGGGTAAACTGTTTTGAGAGTATAATTAGAAAATATTAATACAATAGAATGGCCCACCCTGTTCTTCATTCACAATTAGTGATTACATAATTGTATTTATCTGTGCATGGCTGAGCCATGGAAATCTATGGCTACGCCATGCCCTACCACAGTCAACACATACTTTACAGTAAATATATAATGGAATATAACAGAAAAATTAAATCCCAAATAGCTGTTGCTGATTGTCACCTGTACTCACATGGGCATGGAGCCATGGTTATTATAGGAAAAAGTTATGAAACAGAGAGACCATCAGCAAAATTTGTAGAGTTGTTTGGCAAAAATAGGTTAATTGGAAACCTTGGAATCTTCTCTTTCCGATAGGGTATAGCAATCAAAACGTCTGTCCTGCATCGACTTCTGTAGGAGGATAATGAAAGAAGTGCTATTTGGTAAACTCTGTTCCCTTCTTAGTCAATGCATGCTGCGCTGGTCATCAGTCTCTTCATTCTCAATTTGATAATTTACAACCCTGGTGACAATATTAACACCAGCCAAATGAGTTAAGAACAAATTCTTATTTACAATGATGTCCTACCAAAAGGCAATGTGCTAAGAGAAGGACAGTGCACCATCTAGCATTACTCCCAAGTACTTGTATGAGGTGACTACCAGAGAAAGCAAGTTGGCTTTGTTGTAGAGCATTTAACACAAAATCCGTGGAGGGTCCAGCCGAGTATAAGACTGTATCATCTGCATATAAATGGATGAGAGAGCTTCCTACTGCCTGAGCATGTTGTTGATGTAAATTAAGAAGAGCGTGGGGCCTAGGATCGAGCCTTGGGGTACTCCCTCGGTGACAGGTAGTGGCTGAGGCAGCAGATTTTCTGACTTGATATACTGCACTCAGAGAGGTAGTTAACAAACCAGGCCAAAGACCCCTCAGAGACATCAATACTCCTTAGCTAGCCCACAAGAATGGAATGGTCAACCGTATCAAAAGCTTTGGCCAAGTCAATAAAAATAGCAGCACAATATTGTTTAGAATCGAGGGCAATGGTGACATCATTGAGGACCTTTAAGGTTGCAGTGACACATCCACAACCCGAGCGGAAACCAGATTGCATACCCAAGAGAATACTATAGACATCAAGAAAGTCAGTCAGTTGATTATTGGCAAGTTTTTCCAACACTTTTGATAAACAGGGCAAAATAGAAATAGGCCTATAACAGTTAGGATCAGCTTGATCTCCCCCTTTAAATAAAGGGAACCAATGGGAACCTCCCCAAAGGAGAGAAAGGTTAAAAAGGTTGGAGATAGGCTTTGCGATGATAGGGGCAGCAACCTTTAAGAAGAAAGGGTCTAATCCATCTGAGGTCAAAGTCAGGTTTAAGGAACTCTTTTAGCATGGATCACTTCCAAAAACGTTTATTCATGAACAGCTAAACAGCTTACCACGGCTAAGTGTTGTATCCAGGCACTCTGCGTTGCGTTGTGCTTAAGAACAGCCCTTAGCCGTGGTATATTGACCATTTACCGCACCCCCTCAGGCCTTATTGCTTAAATACGCTGTATCACTCAGCATTTTGTTGCAGGGCAGGCACTTTCTTGATTATTGATGTTCAGTTGTAGAACTGTTTATTTGTTTTTATTATTGGATCTAAATTATTTATTTTGACATACAATGGTTAAAAGCTGCAATAAACAACTTTTTGGTTGATCCGACCAAATTTACATTGAAAAGTGTGTTATACAGTGCTTTTGAGAAGGTACTCACACCCCTTGACTTTTCTCCACATTTTGTTGCGTTACTGCCTGAACTTAAAATTGATTAAATAAAATGTTTTGTCACTGGAAGTGGAATGATGTTTCTCTACATTTTTCTCTAAAACTTAATAAAAAATGAAAAGCTGAAATGTCTTGAGTCAATAAGTATTCAACCCCTTTGTTATGCAAGCCTAAATATGTTCAGGAGTCACATAAGTTGCATGGACTCACTGTGTGCAATAAGTGTTTAACATTATTATTTTAATGACTGCCTCATCACTGTAACCCACACATACAGATCATTTTAAGGTACTTCAGTTGAGCAGTGAATTTCAAACACAGATTCAACCACAAAGAACAGGGAGGTTTTCCAATTCCTCACAAATAAGGGAACCTATTGGTAGATGGTAAAAATAGAAAAAGCAGACATTGAATATCCCTTTGAGCATGGTGAAGTTATTAATTACACTTTGGATGGTGTATCATTACACTCAGTCACTACAAAGATACAGGTGTCCTTCCTAACTCAGTTGCCAGAGAGGAAGGAAACTGCTCAGGGATTTCACCATGAGGCCAATGGTGACTTTAAAACAGTTACAGAGTTTAATGGCTGTGATGGGAGAACACTGAGGATGAATCAACAACATTGTAGTTACTCCACAATAACCTAATTGACAGGGAGAAAAGAAGGAAGCCTGCACAGAATAAAAATACTACAAAACATTCATCCTGGTGCAAAAAGTAACTAAAGTAATACTGCAAAAAATGTGGCTTTCCCCCCCACTTTTTGTCCTATAGACAAGGAGTTGTATTGCATTTGCCCCAAACACATTACTGAGTACCACTCTCCATATTTTCAAAGATAGTGGTGGATGCATCATGTTATAGGTATGCTTGTAATCGTTAAGGGCTGCGGAGTTTTTGTAGAATAAAAAAAGAAACGGAATAGAGCTAAGCACAGGAAAGATCCTAGAGGAAAACCTGGTTCAGTCTGCTTTCTACCAGACACTGGGAGATTAATTCACCATTCAGCGGGACAATAACCTAAAAAACAAGACCAAATCTACACTGGAGTTGCTTACCAAGAAGACAGTGAATGTTCCAGAGTGGCTGAGTTAGTTTTTTTAAATTGTATTTTTATTTTATTTAACTAGTCAGTTAAGAACACATTTTTTATTTACAATGACGGCCAACCCTGGCCAAACCTGGACGACGCTGGGCCAATTGTGCGCCGCCCTATGGGACTCCCAATCACAGCCGGATGTGATACTGACTGGATTCGAACCAGGGACTGAAGTGACACCTCTTGCACTGAGAGAGTGCCTTAGACCGCTGCGCCACTCGGGAGCTTTAACTTAAGGCTGCTTGAAAATCTATGGAAAGACTTAAACAGTTCTCTATCAATGATCAACAACCAATTTCAACCAAGCTCAGCATTCAACACCATAGTGCCCTCAAAGCTCATCAATAAGTTAAGGACCCTGGGACTAAACACCTCCCTCTGCAACTGGATCCTGGACTTCCTGACGGGCCGCCCACAGGTGGTAACAACACATCCGCCACACTGATCCTCAACACAGGGGCCCATCAGGGATGCGTGCGCAGTCCCTTCCTGTACTCCATGTTCACTTATGACTGCATGGCCAGGCACGACTCCAACACCATCATTAAAATTTGCAGATGACACAACAATAGGCCTGATCACCGAAAACGACGAGACAACCTATAGGGAGGTCAGAGACCTGGCCGTGTGGTGCCAGGACAACAACCTCTCCCTCAACGTGATCAAGAAAAAGGAGATGATTGTGGACTACAGGAAAAAGAGGGCCGAGCATTGACGGGGCTGCAGTGGAGCAGGTTGAGAGCTTCAAGTTCCTTGGTGTCCACATCACCAACAAACTAACATGGTCCAAGCACACCAAGACAGTCGTGAAGATGGCACGACAAAACCTATTCCTCCTCAGGAGACTGAGAAGATTTGGCATGGTCCTCAGATCATCAAAAGGTTCTACAGCTGCACCATCAAGAGCATTCTGACTAGTTACATCACTGCCTGGTACGGCAACTGCTCGGCCCCCGACCGCAAGTCACTACAGAGGGTAGGGCGAACGACCCAGTATATCACTGGGGCCAAGCTTCCTGCCATCCAGGACCTCTATACCACGCAGTGTCAGAGGAAGGCCCTAAAAATTGTTAAAGACTCCAGCCACCCTAGTAAGACTGTTATCTCTGCTACCGCAACGCAAGCGGTACTGGAGTGCCAAGTCTAGGTCCAAGATGCTTCTAAACTGCTTCTACCCCCAAGCCATAAGACTCCTGAACATCTAGTCAAATGGCTACCCAAACTATTTGCAATGCCCCCTCCCCCCCTCTTCACACCACTGCAGGTCTCTTTTGTCATCTATGTGTAGTCACTGTAATAACTCTACCTACATGTACATACTACCTCAACTAACTGTGCGCTTGTGTAGTGCACATCAGAGTTCAGATGGTGTTCACACCTGTTCAAACGAACCAAACATAGGGGGTAAACGCACCAGAGTAAAAAACAAAACAAAAATCCTAACCAACTAGGTGTGAAAGCCACCTATGCCCCTTCCCCAGTGACTCACTTCTCCAGGAAGTCCTTGTCCACGACGGCTGAGATGTCCAGCAGGGGGTTCCCCATCCCGAACAGAGAATTAGGGCTGTAAAACACACACAATTATTATCAGTCACAACATTAGTTTTGTATTGTTACAAACCATAAGATAATGTCATATGCATATGGTGGAATAACATAGTCTATGCGTCCCATTGACCGTCCATAAGTGTACCATTCACGCAACGGCAGAATTATAGGTAGGCCTAAACCGTCTCACGTCAATAGGTGAGAATATGGACTGTGAACACAGATGG
The DNA here is from genome assembly GCF_057628025.1 of Oncorhynchus mykiss. Classification (NCBI taxonomy): domain Eukaryota; kingdom Metazoa; phylum Chordata; class Actinopteri; order Salmoniformes; family Salmonidae; genus Oncorhynchus; species Oncorhynchus mykiss. The sequence goes on from NC_143022.1 coordinate 62,409,652, forward strand.
TGTTAACACAGATGTGATAGAAGCCCTATATTAATTCATGCATGCATCATCACATGACATATTTCACAAAAAGGCACAATCAGGAGGATAGCAGTGTCTTCCAGGGATGAGTTGAACACAAAGCTTTATTTTGTAACAGTTGTAGAGTCTTGTGACGAGCGTTATCCCAAACATGTTTCTAAACCAACATCTATCCTTACCCTCCCCTCCTCCCCCTCTGAGACCCAATAGTAAAACAGAAGACTGAACAAACAAACCTGCCTGCCTGCGTTTGTGTGTGGGAGAGTGTCAGGGAGTTTTAGCTACGGGTCAAAAGACTGACACCACCGAGGGACACAGTGCCAGAGTGATAAGCATATTAAATCAGGCTTCAGTTCACACACACACACACCTTAGGTATAATATTCAACCTTAAGAAAAATAAAAGAGGACAGGCTGTGCAGGGTCAGGGTGAATTAACCTTGTTGAACTCTCTCGCTACTGTACATCTGGGGTGTATTCATTAGTGCACACTGCACACCGTAGCAAAACGAAAATAAGTGTTTATTGATGGACAAGTTCAGGTTATTCCCTCCCCGTTTCAGTCGTTTGCTTTCTGCACAGCCTTGTAGAAGTGTGAAAATGTATCAGGTAACAATAACATAAATTCCTGCGCCTAAGCCTGCTACCTTATCCTCCAACGGAGTCATATCTTTATAAATGTCCTTTCATCTACTGTACTTAATTGTTTTACATACATGTTTATAAATGATATAATGTATAATAACTGATACTAATATATACACTATAGAGGATTAAATGTATTATGACGCCAAAGGAAATATGTACCATGTTTGATTATGGTTGTTTTTTAGTGTCTCAAAACGCTTTGAGTGGTCCACAATGTAGTTTTAAAAAAATCTGTATTTTGTATTATCAAATTGTATTAGTGTGCAGTGACACTTTAATAAAATGTAGCTTATATAGTCTTCATTAATACACTATGTTAATAGGCCTATAGGGAGTTGGCCCGTTCTTAATAAAATAATCATCAGTGTTTCATTGACACCCCACCCTTAATACACATAGGTTCCTACTGAACAAGCTCTCCATCTGCTCGTTTAAGATTACAGAGTGGTGAGCCAATTTCCCTACCAGCAGACCAGCTACACCATCATTTCAGCATCCTACCATCCACTGTATAGATAGACCCAACACCTCAGCATTGAACCATGTACTTTACAGACTATATAACACAATGCACATCAGGTCCTCTCCTTAGTCTAGTGTCCTTACCGTGCTGCTGGCATGGTGTGCGTCTTTTTGTCTCAGTAACAGTTTCACTCTGTGTAACAGACCTGTTGGCCGCCTCAGACAAACCAGCCCAAAAGGACTCTCCGTCCCAAACCTCGGGTTTAAAATCTCCCTTGATGAATCGCTTGAATCGATTTTTTTTCTGAAAGCCTGAACCCTCCTTTCGACCTGGTCTGATAGGCTACGCGAGAAGAGGGCGTGACAAAGTACTGCTGTCTGGATCTGTGATTGGTAAGCTTCACTATTTTGTCTCCCGGGCGTTCATTATTAGAGCGTAATGTGTGTGACAAAATGTGCAGAGATCATATTCAGACACTTTCGCGATAGAAACACACCAAGTATCAGAATAGCTAACTAAATTAGAGGGAGATGTACAAGTCTTTAGAAAATTGCGCATAATAATGATGCAATGATTCAATTGTGAACACGCGGGAGGCATGCTTACATGTACTAAATAACGTTTAAGTCGTTATTAGAGCAACTCAGAAAACACATTCTGTAAATTATAATTAGCTGACGTTAGCGAGCCTAGACGACGAGCTAGCGGAGTGGGTAGTTCCCTGTGACACGAGTGACATTGAAATTATGCAGAGGAAAGCGCTACTCTGCCTCAGACTAAACATTAGTTTCGTCGGTGCTTCAAGGACTTTGAGTCACAGACAGACCGAGACTTGGGTGACAGTGTACTGAGCCCCTACCCCTGACCTACTATGAACGCAGAGAACTTCACACGCTAACTACACCGGCCACGCGCGTGCGCATGTTGATTTTGTCCATCCACACCAACTACATTAATTTGGGGACAGGTAGAAACATTCATGGACATTTAGCAGTAGTGTAAAGTACTTTTGTCGTTATTTTGGATGGGTTTCATATTTGTTTTACTATTATACATACCTTAAGAAAATATAATACTTTTTACTCCATACATTTTCCCATTCCATCTTGTGAATTGAAATAATGAGAAATTAAATTGATTTTGGTTGCATACACCACTGGTTATTTTACTAAGATATCTGAAGTCAAGCTGCTACTGCTACTGCTACTACTACTACATTGACTAGCTAGGTTCATAATGTAAACAAATGCAACTTGTGCAATTAGAGGATAATTTAGTACAACCACTCACAACAATTTAATGAGTACTTGCAGAAAACTGGACCAAATCTACTGTACTTACACATAGATTAATTTAGTACAGTACAGTAGGGGAAAATATAATAAAGATGCTCTTCCCCTCTGCTCCTCTCCCAAAACAACACACTCTGTGTAGCAGGTAGAACTTCAAGCAACAGCTTACATGCTGACCAAACCGCAATCACGTGCAAGTTGATTTTGTTCACCCACACCAGGCCTATTATGCCTATTTGTTATCCCATGACATATATAGTAAAAGTTTGGACAGACCTACTCATTCAAGGGTTTTTCTTTAGTTTTTACTATTGTCTACATTGTAGTGAAGACATCAAAAATATGAAATAACACATTTGGAATAATGGTAGTAACCCCCAAAAAAGTGTTAAACAAATCAAAATATATTTTATATTTGAGATTCTTCAAAGTAGCAACCCTTTTCCTTGATGACAGCTTTGAAATCCTGGCATTCTCTCAACCAGGTTCATGAGGTTCATGAGTCACCTGGAATGCATTTCAATTTACAGGTGTACCTTGTTAATTTGTGGAATTTATTTCCTTCTTAATGTGTTTGAACCAATCAGTTGATCAGTTGTGTTGTGACAAGGTAGGGTTGGTTTTCAGAAGATAGCCCTATTTGGTAAAAGACCAAGTACAAATTATGGCAAGAACAGCTCAAATAAGCAAAGAGAAACAAATCCATCATTACTTTAAGACATGGAGGTCAGTCAATGCGGAAAATTTCAAGAACTTTGAAGATTTCTTCAAGTGCAGTCGCAAAAACCATCAAGTGCTATGATGAAACTGGCTCTCATGAGGATCGCCACAGGAAAGGAAAACCCAGAGTTACCTCTGCTGCAGGGATAAGTTCATTAGAGTTACCACCCTCAGAAATTGCAGCCCAAATAAATGCTTCACAGAGTTCAAGTAATAGACATATCTCAACATCAACTGTTCAGAGGAGACGGTGTGAATCAGCCCTTCATGGTCAAATTGCTGCAAAGAAACCACTACTAAAGGACACAAAGAAGAAGAGACTTGCTTGGGCCAAGAAACACAAGCAATGGAAATTAGACCGGTGGAAATCTGTCCTTTGGTCTGATGAGCCCGTTTGGAACCGTAGATGAACAGATGATCTCTGCATGTGTGGTTCCCACAGTGAAGCATGTAGGTGGTGGTGTGATGGTGCTTTGCTGGCAACACTGTCTGTGATTCATTTAGAATTCAAGGCACACTTAACCAGCATGGCTACCACAGCAATACGCCATCCCATCTGGTTTGGACTTAGTGGGACTATCATTTGTTTTTCAACAGGACAATGACCCTACACACCTCCAGACTGTGTAAAGGCTATTTGACACAATCCCCCGACCTCAACCCAATTGAGATGTTTTGGGATGAGTTGGACCGCAGAGTGAAGGAAAAGCAGCCAACAAGTGCTCAGCATATGTGGGAACTCCTTCAAGACTGTTGGAAAAGCATTCCAGGTGAAGCTGGTTAAGAGAATGCCAAGAGTGTGCAGAGCTGTTATCAAGGCAAAGGGTGGCTACTTTGAAGAATCTAAAATATATTTAGATTTTTTTATACTTTTTTGGTTACTAAATAATTCCATATATGTTATTTCATAGATGTCTTCACTATTATTCTACAAATGTATAAAATAGTAAACAAAGAAAAACCCTTGAATGTGTAGGTGTCCACACTTGACTGGTACTGTATGTGTTTGCTGGGTTCAGTGAAATGCCTCCCTTTTTATGCTAGACTTGCGCTTGTCGCACAGATCTTCGGCTGGAGAGATCAAGAGCTCAACTCCCCAAGAATTGTGTTTAGCATGGACCGTAACTATGTGGTTTGAAATTAAAGATATGCTTTTGGTTAACAATAAATGTAACAAATTAACTAATAGTCATCGTAGGCTGTACGTTATAACAATTGTCTGAAGGGGTCTGAAGGGGCTCCACTCACCCACAAATTATCTTTGCTTTGGCTGGAGAGCACAGCTCCCGAATAAGCGGATACTTCAATAAAAAAGAAAGCCAAAGAAATGTGAAGTATAGCGGAGTCGGGTACACAAGTTGGCACGTCTGAATTGTTATTTGAGTGCATTATCATTGAATCGCGTTTCCATTCTTTACCGCCTGCGTAATAAAAGTGTGCCCATAAAAGCATGAGCACAAAGGAAGCGATAGTGTGAGTATTGGTGATGTGGGACACTTTCTGAAAATTTGCTTTCCGGTACACCTAAGAGAATCATCCCTTTGTTTTAACCCCCAACATGATACCATTCTAAATAGCTCAAGAACTTTCCTACACAAAATACAAAATTAAGAAATATTAAAAACACACAGGATGGATGGCTCTTCAAACCCAAATTGTCCCGAGACCACATTTTTTCAGTTAATACTGGCATATTGGGCCACCTTGATCGGCAAAGTGGGACACATAATTCTTTATTGTAAAGACGGATAAATTAGAGCCTATAAAAGCAATTTCTATATTTTTATGATAAACTTCAATTATTCATACAAATTAAATCTATTATAACATTCTTTAGTTATTTTTGTGGAACATTAATAACTATAATTTATTATTATCATCACATAAATTATGTAATTGAATAGCCTATAAATAAAATACATCTAAAATAAATCTAGGCCTATCAGCTCAACATTCTCAACACTAAACTCTAGTGGATATTTTGTAGAATGAAACCAGAAAGACCTTACCCCTCAAATACAGCAAAATAAAACATGTTGGTGAGGTAATATCTTTAAGTAAAATGTAGCTCTGCATCCCTGTTAGCGAGCATTTCTACTTTGTCAAGATAATACATCCACCTGACAGGTGTGGCATATCAAGAAGCTGATTAAACAGCATGATCATTACACAGATGCACCATGTGCTGGGGACAATAAAAGGCCACTCTAAAAATGTGCAGTTTTGTCACACAACACAATGCCACAGATGTCTCAAGTTGATTGAGCGTGCAATTGGCATGCTAAATGCAGAAATGTCCACCAGAGCTGTTGCCAGAGAATTGAATGTTCATTTCTCTACCATAAGCCGCTTCCAACATCGTTTTAGAGAATTTAGCAGTATGTCCAACCGGCCTCACAACCGCAGACCACATGTAACTACGCCAGCCCAGCCCATCCTGCTTCTTCACCTGGGGATCGTATGAGACCAGCCCTCCGGACAGCAGATGAAACTGTGGGTTAGCACACCCGAAGAATTTCTGCAAACTGTCAGAAACCGTTTCAGGGAAGCTCATCTGCGTGCTCGTCTTCCTCACCAGGGTCTTGAACTGACTGCAGTTCGGCGTCGTAACCGACTTCAGTGGGCAAGTGCTCACCTTCGATGGCCACTGGCATGTTGGATAACTGTGCTCTTCACGACTGATTCCCGGTTTATACTGTACCGGGCAGGCCTCCCGAGTGGCGAAGTGGTCTAAGGGACTGCATCGCAGTCCTAGCTGTGCCACTAGAGATTCTGGGTTCGAGTCCAGGCTCTGTCGCAGCCGGCCGTGACCTGGAAGACCCATGGGGCAGCGCACAATTGGCCCAGTGTCGTCCGGGTTAGGGGAGGGTACCACAAAATTGGGGAGAAGGAGTTACATTTATTTTTTATTTTTTTATAAAACTATGGCAGGGTGTGTATGTCAACAGCGTGCCCCATGGTAGTTAGTGGAGGGGTTATGGTATGGGACAGGCATAAGCTACGGGCAACGAACACAATTGCATTTTATCGAAGGCAATTTGAATGCACAGAGATACTGTGATGAGATCCTAAGGCTCATTGTCGTGCCATTTATCAGTTCATATTTCAGGATGATAATGCACAGCCCCAAACAATTCCTGGAAGCTGAAAACATCCCAGTTCTTCCATGGCCTGCATACTCACCAGACATGTCACCCATTGATCATGTTTGGGATGCTCTGGATTGAAGTGAACAACAGCGTGTTCCAGTTCCCGCAAATATCCAGCAACTTCACGCAGCTTTGTGAGTGTGACAACATTCCACAGGCCACAATCAACAGCCTGATCAACTCTATGCAAAGGAGATGTGTTGCACTGCATTACGAAAATGGTGGTCAGACCAAAAATACTGACTGGTTTTCTGATCAGCCCCAACTTTTTTTTTTTGCATATCTGTGTTCCCAGTCATATGAAATCCATAGATCACAGCCTAATGAATTTATTTCAATTGACTGATTTCCTTATGTGAACTGGAACTCAGTAAAATCTTTGAAATTGTTGCATGTTGTGTCAATATTTTTGTTCAGTGCATTTAGAATATGGATTTCTGTTACAAAAACATGTACACTATTTCACAGTGGCGGTGGTGGGTAAAATAATTGGAGAAGCAAATCCAGTTAAAAGGCTCACCACTTGGATCCGGTCTTTTGTAGCAAAATTTGAAATGGTGTATTTTATATTTGATGAAAGTAGAGACGCAGAGCTACCAAACAGTACACTGCATTTGAGGAACAATGGCAAAGTAATTATGCTTTGAAAGTTGATAACTTGTAAACTCACTTTAGACAAAATCCCTTTTGAATGTTTTGGTATCTAGTGAAGAGCTCTTCTTTGTCTACACCCATTAAGCATCAATCACACCCTCTTAAGCTTAAACCCCACAAATCTTGTTTCGCTGTCAGAGCGTTCAGAGCACACACACTTGACGCTCTGGCCAATGATTTGTTTACCTCTGGATAATATGAAAACAGCCTAACCAGCTCTGCTGGCAACAATTTCATGACGCTTTTTTGCCGACGTTTACTAACACCGGCCATATTCAACTGGTGTTGTACACTTTAGCTTAAGACATGTAGGTAGCTAGCTAGGTAAATAATGAACCTAGCTAGGTAAACAACGTGTAAGATCACACGTCACATAAAGTTAGCTAACGAGCCAGCCAGCTAACGTTAGCTAATTAAACAACAATGAACATAGTGCCAAATCATGTCGTTACTACCATGCATGAATCTGTTAGCTAACATTAGGCTCTAACTAGGAAAACAAACAGCTCTGGGATACGAATAATAACGTCAGCTAGGGAGCCAGCCAGCTAACATTAGCTAGCTAACAGTACACTTCAGCTTAAGACACTTACCTAGCTAGGTAAACAATGAACCTAGCTAGGTAAACGTATAAAATCACACGTCACGTACCGTTAGCTAACGAGCTAGCCATGTAACGTTAGTTAGTAAAACAACAATGAACATAGTGCCAAATCATATCGTTACTACCCTGCATGATTCTGCTGGGAGCTAACCAACAAAAAAATGTTCTTCCCCAAAAACATCTGTTTCCGTAGCTATAGTTAGCTAGCTAACTATATAGCTTGGTGTTACCTAAATTAACCCTAATTTATAAGACAATTCTTATTTGATTAACGGTGGTCGGACCCATCCATGTGAAGCTAGCCACAATAAGGATTAGCCACAATAGTGGACTTTGCGGTTAGCCTTCAAAATAAAAGTATGTCATTGACAGTGATGCAAATTAATATAAATGGTGGAATTATGGCACAATTGAATAGATCATGCTGAACAAGGTTGGAGTGTTGTTATATAAAATCAACAAAATAACAATTTGTTAATTTGACAAAAATCTGTTGAAATCATACTGGATCTATTATACTTTAGAATTGCATGTTTTGGAGTCTGATAACTGAGGAGGACGTTGGTAGACTAATACCCCATTTCCTTGATCCCCAATCCTTAGGTAAAGCTGTTCAGTGCAATATGAATGTCAACACACACAATAGGCTGACTGGAGAGGTTATTTCACACAGCCACAGTCCCACGATGAGAGCTACAACGCTAATATTGGCATAAACTCTTCACAGTTGTGTTCTGTGTGTGTCACAGAGTAGACGGATACCCCATTTCATTGCTTCACATTCCAACCTTGTTTAACATTATCTAGTCTAAATATGACATGATTCCACCAATTGCAACCTTCTGCATCACTTTCAAATAAGTACTTTTATTTTGAAGGCAAACAGAAAATTCCACTATTGGGCCTAATCCTTATTGTGGCTAGCTTCACAACACAAGCCGGTCCGGTTGAACCTCACTAGCCAGGTGAAGCTAGCTGGCTGCTTATAACATTAGCTTTGAGTAACAGGGTTAAGTAGCTGGCAAGCTGAAGTTCAATTTCAATAGGTGAACAACAAGTGGCTACCTAGCTAATACTTACAAGGATTCCTAAATCATTGCTAAGAATAATGAAAATGACTGCAGTTTCTACTGGTCATTGTTTTCAGGCTGGTTGTATTGCTGCTAGCTAGGTGCCAAGCTAAAGCTAGCTAGCTACCCCAGAAGTTGCAGTCGAACAAATGCTGCTTTATTACCAACGCGTTCATGGCCGGTGTTTGTAGACTTTTTCGTACAGCTTTGACAGTGCTACTGATAGTAGTGGTGGCACTTGGCTTGCATGTGCAAATTCAGAGCACACAACATTCTATAATAGAACTGTGTTATTTGAAGTGTCAAATTAAAAGCTTATTTGACACGTCAAAGCGTTATTTGACTTGTACCTTTTTTGACACGCAAAGACCCAAACGACATGTCGTGAAGCTAATAGCAGTGGCGCTATTATTGTATAACTCCGATAGGGCAACATCTGAAAAATAGCGTACTTATAGTGTGTACCGGTGCTCGACCAGTCGGCGAAAGCCAACATCACCCACGACAATGAACGGTTGATTGTCAATGGCAATGAATTCCATTTACCTTGGCATTCATGGATTTCGCCATCTCGTTGAAATGCTCTTACGCTTTCAAATGACTGCTCGACTTCCACAGAGCAGACATTGTGGGCTAGGTTCGGAATGCTGTGTTGCACGTGTAGCGCAAAAGTTTGCGTGGCGTCATTACATCATGCAACTACGTTATATAGGTATGCACGTCAGCTTTGACATCGGTTTTCCACATTGGCATTAAACTAGACGATGTTGGCATTTTTAGCTAATATCGGCCGATTCCGATATGTTCACCGATATAACATGCATCCTTATTAGCTAGCTAACATTAGGCTCTTACTAGCAATAATGTCATACACATAACGTTAGCTACGGAGCTAGACAGCTAACTAACAGTACACTTTAGCTTGAAATGAAACCACTTTGTCAAAATCAGAAACACATAATATCTTACCCGTCTGTATACAACATCATGCATGATGGACGCGTCTCCCTGTCACAGATGCCATGCCACGGTTGCCCTTAGTTTGAAGATGCAAGACAGGTGTTTTCTAATTCCACTGATTTCTCAACTCGATCGTCCAGAAAGTGGAAAGCAACACTTATGCACCTCCACCACACATTTGTTTTCAAAGACGCGTTTGACAGGATTACCAACACAGACTTACCAGCTCAAATAGACAGAAGCCTTCTAAACTCAGCAATAAAACAAAAGGCCCATTTTCAGGACCCTGTCTTTCAAAGATAATATGTCAAAATCCAAATAACTTCACAGATCTTCAATGTAAAGGGTTTAAACACTGTTTCCCATGCTTGTTCACTGAACCATAAACATTTAATGAACATGCACCTGTGGAACGGTCATTAAGACACTAACAGCTTACAGACGGTAGGCAATTAAAGGTCACAGTTATGAAAACTTAGGACACTAAAGAGGCATTCTGACTCTGAAAAAAACCAAAAGAAAGATGCCCAGGGTCCCAGCTCATCTGTGTGAACGTGCCTCAGGTATGCTGCAAGGAGGCATCCTCGCAGTGGCAGACCATGTGTAACACCTGCACAGGATCAGTACATCCTAACATCACACCTGCGGGACAGGTACAGGATGGCGGCAACAACAACTGCCCAAGTTACACCAGGAAAGCACAATCCCTCCATCAGTGCTCAGACTGTCCACAATAGGCTGAGAGAGGCTGGACTGAGGGCTTGTAGGCCTGATTTAAGGCAGGTCCTTACCAGACATCACAGGCAACCACATCGCCTATGGCACAAACCCACCGTCGCTGGACCAGACAGGACTGGCAAAAAGTGCTCTTCACTGACGAGTTGCGGTTGTCTCACCAGGGGTCATGGTCGGATTGCGTTTATCCTCGAAGGAATGAGCGTTACACCGAGGCCTGTACTCTGGAGCGGGATCGATTTGGAGGTGGAGGGTCCGTCATGGTCTGGGGCAGTGTGTAACAGCATCATCGGACTGAGCTTGTCGTCATTGTAGGCAATCTTCTACGCTGTGCGTTACAGGGAACAAGACATCCTCCTCCCTCATATGGTACACTTTCAGCATGACAATGCCACCAGTCATTCGTTCTGTGATTGCCTGCAAGACAGGAATGTCAATGTTCTGCCATGGCCAGAGAAGAGCCCGGATCTCAATCCCATTGAGAAAGTCTGGGACCTGTTGGATCGGAGGGTGAAGGCTAGGGCCATTCCCCCCCCAGAAATGTCTGGGAACTTGCAGGTGCCTTGGTGGAAGAGTGGGGTAACATCTCACAGCAAGAACTGGCAAATCTTGTGCAGTCCATGAGGAGATGCACTGCAGTACTTAACGCAGCTGCTGGCCACACCAGATACTGACTTACTTTTGATTTTGACTCCACCAACTTTGTTCAGGGAGACATTATTCAGTTTCTGTTAGTCACGTCTGTGGAACTTGTTCAGTTTATGTCTCAATTGTTGAATCTTGTTATGTTCATACAATTATTTACACATGTTAAGTTTGCTGAAAATAAATGCAGTTCTTTTTTACTGAGTTTATATGGCAAACCAATTCGAACTCCTCTCTCGGCATGTCCAGTCCACTCATTATCTCAGCCAAACACGGCTCGTGGGAAGGTTGCCGTTTTTTTCTGTGGCTTAACTTAGCAAAAAAGAACTGCATTTATTTTCAGCAAACTTAACATGTGTAAATAATTGCATGAACATAACAAGATTCAACAATTGAGACAAACTGAACAAGCTCGTAATTTAACAATTTTATTTGTATTTACAGATGTCATACAAGTTTGTTATTAAGGCACATGAAAATTCACATTTTCCAGAAGGCATTTCTGCCCAAAAATGCATTTTGATTAAAAACAAACTTTAAAAATGTATTTTCTGTGAAGTCATGACCTGTGACATATGCCGTTTCCTGAAACGCGTCACATATTAGAAGCTATGTGTTGTGATAATTGCGTTGTTTGCTCTATAACCTGTTCATATGCCTTGCGACTGTGATATATAGGCCTAAGACCAAGACAATAAGACCATGGCAGGCAGAATAAATTCAACCACACCTTTTTTTTCATCACAAAACCGGAGAGCAACCTCTGTCCGGTGGTCCACAAAGCATACTGCGTGTAACAACCAGTTACATGACCTACAGCATGGTCAAGCAAGTTAATGTTCATAATTTTTGGACTACTAAACAACTATTGATTTAGAACCACAGTTACCTTAAGTCGCAAAGAAAACAGGAGCTGCCTCCACTATTCCAGCACCATTTCAACTTCAACATCATCAAATCATCTATGCTTAGTCTAATACAGTGACAACTAAAAGATAACAAAAACAATTTAGTCCCATCAATGTACACTAAATATGATGTGGCTGTCCACAGTTCTGATTTGTGTGTGTCTGCATTCATACAAGTAAAAAAAATCATGTTGACTCACCCTACTTGTAGAGAAACGCCAATTGCCATCCTCCCTTTCATGATGACGAAACGATCGGACTATGCCATACATAGGCCTACACGCTTTTACCACAAGTCCAAATCCCCATCTCCGTCCATGGCTAATTTAGGAAAAGGACAATTTTAGCTAGCTTGCCAGCCACTGGAGGACAACAACATATTTCTCTTGATGCGATAGGAGTGATGCCAAATACAAACTGGCTTCCCTTGACACTTTTTTTTGGTGCTCAGGACCATTCACAGTTGAGCTCACCCAGTTGAACTCAACGCTGATTGGCTATTATTTTATACAAAAACATTTATCAAGGGAGGCCAAATTCCATTTATCAAGGGAGGCTTGCTTCGATTGCATTCAATGCTACGGGTGGCAACAATATCATGCTGTTTCTCTCGTTCGGATGCTTTCTCTGGTGAGATACATTCAGCCTCTTGGGAATTGAAGGAAAATTATGAAAATACAAAGACGAAAGATAAATTATTTGATGTTTTCTTGGTCCATTTTTTTGAGAAGCCTGGCTTCACTTGGCATCCATGAATACACAGCACTGGTATTTCATAGTCAACCAAAATATTTTGTCTGCATTAAAAAAAATGGCCTAGAGGAGTGTCCCAGTTTGACAGTAGGCGATTGGCATACTGGGACACTGTCAAAATGTCAATATTCTAAAAAGGTGTGAGTAGTACAGAAAGCATGAACAGTCATGACAAGTTATGACTTACAATTACATCCCATTACAAAATATGTTGTAATGAGACACTGAATATTCCTTAGTTTTTTTATAACCCTAACATTATTTACCTCAGAACCCGTCATTTTCCTTACCAGGCAGTGTTTCAAACTCATAAATGACACACCCTCATCCACTTACCCTCATCTTATGCCTGTGGGATAATCCCTGAAGCCATATTTGTTGTTGGTCCAAGTTATTAGCCAAGCAAGAGAAGTTTGCAACGTAAGCCCCTCAGCCTCGTTTTTATTGGAGTTTGTGAGTGTACAATTATGTTCACGTCGGGGCTGAAACGTCCTATAATTCAATTTGCGATGATTGTACATCCGCTAGAAAAGTCAGCCAAAACCTCAACATGGAGTCAACAAACAAGTGTAAGTAAAAACGAATGTAAATAAGTTCGAAATTGTGCTACTAATGCACAAACACTTCTAAAAAGTATTAAATTATGTTTTTGTTTGGTTAGCTTTTGGAAATTCTACAAAGAAAACATTGTCTTTCTTCAGAAGTTCCAGCTTGACAGGCTAACGTTAGTTAGCTAATTAATTTGCTAGCTGGCATACAGTAGACGTATATTAATAATTATATAGTTAATATAAGTAGACATGCAATTATAATTGACTGTAACGCATATAGAGCACCACAAGCTACCGGTGGCTGAAAACACAATCGTCGCTGGACGAACGAGTGACGAATTTCCGGGCAAGGGCAGTCCATTTAAAATGTATTCCTTCCTCCCTCACCCCTTGCTCTGCAAGTGTAAACTCATCAGACGTCATAAGTTATCAAAAGTGTCCACTTAATTTGAGGGCTGAGCATGTGTCTGTTTAGTGTTTGGAATGCAGCCTATGACTCTAGAGACACGTGTCATTACACGGGATACCACGCCCACAATGATGACGGCACACCCATCGAACGCATTTTATCATCACATACAGTACTTCCTCACTAACAGTCATTGATGGTTGGTTGTTATTGTACACATTTAAAGATATCCATTACAAAGCGTAAGTGTCCCACTTAACAAATACTCAACCACAGATAATGAGGTCCAAGCTCAACAATGAAGCCAAATCATATAGATCTACATTGTGATTGATAGGCCTATACATTTATTCAGTAATTGAATCTTCTTTGCTTGACGAATTGTTCAATAATTATAATAAACATGTTTATTAACTATAAGGCATGATTTGTAATGTCAGTAGCCTATAGGCTATTTAGGCCTATGAATCCATAAGGGATAAACGCTGACGTTCTGTACATTAAGTTGGAAATAATGGACAATGCCGCGGGAAGAGATGGAGCCCAGTACTATAATATTCTTATAATAAAGGTTTATGATAATCGTATTTTTTCTGTAAGGGAAAGGGTCACTCAAATCTACATTTTGTACATGTTTCTCAGACCTCAAAAGTGGTCTAAACATTGTTACTGTTTTCAGTTATTGTACCACCAACTGAATTTTGCTCTGCCTGGATTCTTTCTTAAGTAACCCCTCAAGTGTATTTTAGCAGTAGAGACCAGCCTATGGTCTCATGAGTCTTCTGAAGTACCCCATGTGGATAGGCCAAGTACCCCTAGGGGTGCCAGTACCCCTTGGTTGGGAAGCACTGATGTAGAACTTCCAAGTTTGTTCAGTCTTTCCATTTTTAAACTAAAGAGTGGAAGAGAGAAAACCTGAACAATAAAAAAGGGAAAATCTGAAACCTGTGAATTTCTTACTCAGTTGTCAGCCTAATTTATTCGTTTCAATAGTAGGCCTACTATTTGCTTCTTGCACAGTACACATTGGGTTGGCCTGACTGTGAAAGATATGAGATTTATTAATTTTAGGTCATTTAGAGTATGTCATACTGTGTGACATACTCTGTGACATACTCTGAAGGCACAACTAAATAATGCTTCCACACACAGCTAGCGGACAAAACATGTACGCATTGCATAAACTAGCTAGCTGATGTTACATTCTTTCCATTGACGTGATCAGACTAATAATGAATGAACGGTGCTGAAGTTTAAATGCTTGATCGATATCTCATTGATTCAGAGTTCACAAGCTAGCCCCTCGGCTCAAGGTTTTGGCCCACGCCTCAAGGTTTTGGCCCACGCCTCAAGGTTTTGGCAAACATCTAAAGCATAAGCACGTGTAAAGTATTTAACTAGCTATAGCTGCAGCCAGACTCGTGTAGTCAGTAGCCATGCTCAGCAGAGCTGCATTGAGTTAACTATAGCTACCCCAGTTTGGTCGGGGCTTTCCTTGAACTCTCTTGAGTTTTCTCTGGGGTCTTCTTTTCTGGGGTTTTCTTCTCCTTTTTCTCATCTGACAGTCGGAGTTTCTTCGCTCTTGGTTCGCCTGACGCCATAGTTCTGAAGGAACACGCTGCAACCTCCTCGAGTCAAGATAGCTATCGTGGATATTAATCAAGAGGCAGATGGCGGAAAACGGCTATTAGAATCAACAGACGGAGCCCAAATATAGCTGCCCACTGACTGCGCCTGACCAGAAAGACAGGAACTTTTGTCAGAAGTTGATGACTTAGTTGTGCAGTGCATATTACACACATATATTCACTCATGTCAAGGTAGAATATTGAAAGGTTTTATGTAAAGTTTGATTGTGCTGATAAGAGAGGATAGGTGTGCATGGTAAATCAGGCTTCTGTGTATTCATAGGTCGCACCTCTGCCACGTCACGTGACGGAGGTGCGATGCCAAGCCTTTTTTTTTTTATTTTTTTTTTTTTAATTAATATCAAATCAATACATAAAGCACATGAGGGAACACAAGCATACATAGATTACAAACAATAGACAATCGAGCTAGGGGGTACAATATCACATTACAATTACACAAGGACCTTAAGGGACATGCATATACTTACAATTCTAACAGCTTTTGTGTTAGTAGAGCATTTAATCGTCTTAAAATACAGTTAAATTTATTTTTGTAGGGTACGAAAATGTGGTTTTCTGTTTGTAAATGTACATTTGTGTATATGAAATTTGGCCAAAAGAATAATGAAATTAATTACATAAAAATGATTCCGCTTATTTCTATTGAATGTAAAGAATCCAAACAGTACATCTCTCCACAATAGTGTAAAATCTTCATAAATGTGTTCAATTATAAACCTACTGATGTCTTGCCACAGTTTTCTTACATGCATACAATGCCAAAAAAGATGCACAACTGTTTCTGGGTGGTCATTACAAAAGGAGCAATTTGAGTTGATGTTTTAGTTAAACTTCTTCATATAGTTGCAATGCCAAGTCATGCCAAGCCGCCCTCTACTGGCGGCGCCATAGTGTCAGGGTTGAAATAATTGTATATTTTTTTATGAGAAATCCCATGGCCGTATGTATATATATTTAGCTATCTTGGAATTTATCCAATGTGTACCCAATGTGTACTGTGCAAGAAGCAATCACGCCATAGTGTCAGGGTTGAAATAATTATATATTTTTTTATGAGAAATCCCATATATATATATATATATATATATATATATATATATATATATATATATATATATATATATATATATATATATATATATATATATATATATATATATACATACGGCCATGGGATTTCTCATAAAAAAATATATAATTATTTCAACCCTGACACTATGGCGTGATTGCTTCTTGCACAGTACACATTGGGTACACATTGGATAAATTCCAAGATAGCTAAACCCTTGTCTTAAACTCAGGGCAGTGAGAGAAAAAGCTAATGAAAGCAAGCCCCTGGGCCCTGCCAAGAACTTTATTTTCAAGAATCGAATTTCTTTTAAACTTTTTGCTTCAGGAGAAACATAAGTAATAGCGCAAGAGACTTTCCAACAACATTTTTAAAGCAATAACAACTTTGCTTAACTTTATTTTTAAGTCTATAGTTAAGGAAAAAATGCCAGTTAAGAATACAATTCTTCTTAATAAGAAGGTTTTGTGAAGCCGGCCCCTGGTTGTTACTGAGTGAGTAAACGGTGGGGCGGTCCGGAGTGTTGTGTATGCTCGCACCTGATTAGACGACAATCACCCCATTAAAAGGAGGAAATCATCGTACATATCACATTCATATAGTACCCCACATGTCTGTTTCGCGTTACCTTTTAATGGTGATTCAGAACTACACATCCATCGTACTGTGTGCTTCATAGAACCCAAAGCCGAAACGTTTCCAGGGAGTTTTTACCATCACTTTCCTGGGTTTCGCGGGAAATTGTGTTTGAGCTTTTGACCTGGGGTGTACAGTGTAATATTTACAGGAAGGGAAAGTTCTTCTACAACGTAATTATGTCACTTGCAATGATATATTCTATCGTATTTAGGTTTAGCATGATTCGTATAAAAGCATGCTTGAATTATTTTATAGTCTCTGAGCTAGCTAAATTAGCTAGTTTTGCCAAAATAATGTTAGTTACAGGAGCTAGCTATAAACAGATTAGCTAGCTATCCTCATCACGTTGTAGCTACATGTAATGTATCTGTTCCCACTGAATGATGACTTCTCCCTATGTTCAACAATACCCTTCAACAGGGGACATATGACATCTGGTTAGCTAGCTACTTGTCATTATGCTTTTAAAGGGGAAATCGTTTGAGAGCTCGTAAGTAAGCATTTCACTGTAAGGTATTCGGCGCATGTGACAAATCACATTTGATTTGAATTTGCACTTGGAAGTCCATTTGCGTGTAAAGAATTAGCTAACGTTGGGCTGAACGCATTCCTAGCTGTATTTTGTCTAACCTAGGAATTGATATGTTCTTTCATTTTAGCTATGTTGTCCTTTACTACTTTCAGCAGTTTGTATTTCTTTATTGGCACTTCTTTTACCAAGCAAGTTGACTGAAAACACAAACTCTATTACATCATCAAACTTTGGCCCATTTGCATGCATGGGAAGGTGAGGGGTAGGATGGGCCAAAATTAAGTGTACAAAAAATTGACATGAAATGCTTCCATCATGAGGATGGAATCTACCTGCTGTTTATGTGATATATGAATGAAATAAATAAATTGTTTGTTTACATGTTATGCGTGGGATAATATTTAACTGCAAGGCAGTACATGTTACTATTTTAGTCAATTTCATAAATATACATTAAATATGCAGTTGTTTATGAGTCCTAATACATTTGTTACAGATGTCTAATGTCACCAGGGTGTCTGGGGTTATCTCCCAACTTCATGAACATTTCAAATATAACAAATCTTCCTAGTTGTATTTTGGTTGTTAATATAGGGTAGACAGACAAGTTCTCTACTTTCTCCCCTTTTCACTTGCCTTCTTTTTTTGCAGTACAGAATGAACCACCGGTAGGTAGTTCACTTTCCATAATATTAGGCTAATTGTATTAAGGCCAATATGTTGAATCGATTCGTCACAAGGAACAACAGTCGATGTTGTTATATGGCCGACATACCTTCAAATAGGCTATTGCGTAGGCTATCGGCCTATGCGATAATAAGCACATCTTTACAGTGGAGTTTATTATAGGCTCAAGAATGCGATAGGTGCATGTCTGCTTGGGCTCTATAGGCTACTACTTGACATTGATCTATATGGCAACACACTTATTTGCATGGTTTTAATATAGGCTATGTTCTAACGTATGGTGGTAGGCTGCTTGCATCATATGGCGCTGCAGCTTATAGGTCATTTATGCGGGTGGAGAACATGTACCCATCTGCTTGAGCCCTACTTGTCCTTGGCAAACATCATCAAAAGTTAAAACAAAAATCATGGCCCTCTATTTGCATGATAATGAATTCAGTGCACCATTGTCAAGCAATATCTTAAATATACATAGGGCCTATGATAATGTGCCAGTATAGGCTATAGGAGGTTTAATGTCCACACATATGATATAAAGACTAAATAGTTTTTTTTTTTTTTTTAGGCTCTAATGTCGATATAATTTTGGTTACTTGTTTGGCCTATCATTCAGCTTTTGATGCCTTAAAACCCTATGTGTTTCTCAAGCCAGATCTTTCTTGTATTTTGTAGCTCAGACTTGGGGTTTGGCACAAATACATCTTTGGGATGATTCTGAGAGAATTTTCCAACCCTATAACCCTTGGTGGCGACCCCAACGGTCAATTGTAACTACACTTTAATGATTTGTAAACAAATAGGTTTAGGAGAAACTACAAAACGGTGTCATGTTTGTAGTTCACATTTCTTCTGGTGTCTGTAACAATGTCAGTTGTTAGCCTATTTGTTACATACAGTGGGGAGAACAAGTATTTGATACACTGCCAATTTTGCAGGTTTTCCTACTTACAAAGCATGTAGAGGTCTGTCATTTTTATCATAGGTACACTTCAACTGTGAGAGACGGAATCTAAAACAAAAATCCAGAAAAACACATTGTATGATTTTTAAGTAATTAATTTGCATGTTATTGCATGACATAAGTATTTGATCACCTACCAGCCAGGAAGAATTCCGGCTCTCACAGACCTGTTCGTTTTTTTTAAGAAGACCTCCTGTTCTCCACTCATTACCTGTATTAACTGCACCTGTTTGAACTCGTTACCTGTATAAAAGACACCTGTCCACACACTCAATCAAACAGACTCCAACCTCTCCACAATGACCAAGACCAGAGAGCTGTGTATGGACATCATGTGGTACAATTGTAGACCTGCACATGGCTGGAATGGGCTACAGGACAATAGGCAAGCAGCTTGGTGAGAAGGCAACAACTGTTGGTGCAATTATTAGAAAATGGAAGAAGTTCAAGATGATGGTCAATCACCCTCAGTCTGGGGCTCCATGCAAGATCTCACCTCGTGGGCTATCAATGATCATGAGGAAGGTGAGGGATCAGGCCCAGAACTACACGGCAGGACCTGGTCAATGACCTGAAGAGAGCTGGGACCACAGTCTCAAAGAAAACCATTAGTAACACACTACTCCATCATGGATTAAAATCCTGCAGCGCACGCAAGGTCCCCCTGCTCAAGCCAGGGCAACTAAGGAGTGACTCCGTAAGAAGCATCTCAAGGTCCTGGAGTAGCCTAGCCAGTCTCCAGACCTGAACCCAATAGAAAATCTTTGGAGGGAGCTGAAAGTCCGTATTGCCCAGCGACAGACCCGAAACCTGAAGGATCTGGAGAAGGTCTGTATGGAGGAGTGGGCCAAGTGTACCTATGATAAAAAATTACAGACCTCTACATGCTTTGTAAGTGGGAAAACCTGCAAAATCGGCAGTATTTCAAATACTTGTTCTCCCCACTGTACATTATTTAAAACAATCCATATACGATAACATAGTTGTGAATCAAACGAAACAACGATAGAGCAACAATAATTTATTAATCAGAAAGTTCTGAAAGAATCACATCTGAGACATACTTTAGACATAGACATATTTTAAGGTAATTTTAGATTGAGCCGACATATGCAGCATTTACCGAGAATGCAGTCTCCGCTAAAGCTGTTTCATCCACAGCAGGTAGGAGAGGTCAGAGTTCAGAAGGGAATTCTGTATGACCATGTATCTTGGGTCACTCAGGAACGCAGCAGTTAGCTTCAAGTGAGGCAACGCCTCACGGCACCATGCCTCTGACCTAAAACTCGTATGACCTACAACTTGTAGGCCTATGTATGCTGTATATGACTGTGTAGCCTGGCCTATGTAGTGATTCAGGCGTTCAGATAGTGAAAACTTTTGTTTTAAGCACTTGCCCAGAGCCTGTTGCCTTGGCATGTGGACATAACCCATCTGATCCATTTTATATAAATGCTTATTCTTATCATTAAAAGTGTCTAGTAGTACAATCAAGCTGTTTAGAAAGTTTACTGATGAGCATGTTCAACCCTAGCTAAAAGGCTATAGGCCTATTTATCAAAAATAAAATTCACCACTAAGAGTCCTGTGCCGGGTGGAGATTATAACAGAACATGGCCAAGATGTTCAAATGTTCATAAATGACCAGCATGGTCCAATAATAATAAGGCAGAACAGTTGAAACTGGAGCAGCAGCATGGCCAGGTGGACTGGGGACAGCAAGGAGTCATCATGTCAGGTAGTCCTGAGGCATGGTCCTAGGGCTCATGTCCTCCGAGAGAGAAAAAGAAAGAGAGAATTAGAGAGAGCACACTTAAATTCACACAGGACACCGAATAGGACAGGAGAAGTACTCCAGATATAACAAACTGACCCTAGCCCCCCGACACATAAACTACTGCAGCATAACTACTGGAGGCTGAGACAGGAGTGGTCAGGAGACACTGTGGCCCCATCCGAGGACACCCCCGGACAGGGCCAAACAGGAAGGATATAACCCCACCCACTTTGCCAAAGCACAGCCCCCACACCACTATAGGGATATCTTCAACCACCAACTTACCATCCTGAGACAAGGCCGAGTATTGCCCACAAAGATCTCCGCCACGGCACAACCCAAGGGGGGGGGGTGCCAACCCAGACAGGAAGATCACATCAGTGACTCAACCCACTCAAGTGACGCACCCCTCCCAGGGAACATTGTATAATATGTTTAAGGGGTGTTTCATGATTGTGATTACTAAACAAAAATGGCCACGTTTCTGTGAAGAACTAGAACTGCCTGTTTCAAGTTGCATCGTGTCCTGCAGCGGCGACCGGAAGTTCTAACCCCTTTGTGGTTTGTTTATAATAATTATGCTACTTCGACCACATCATGGCCTTGAGTCTCCTCTCCCCAGCAAAGTCAATTTATCAGACATTACAAGTCTACAAGGCTTGATCTCTAAATTGATTTCGCTGTAGGCTACATACTTAACGCTTAAAGCCAGAATCCTTAGTTGCTAAACCCATTTTGGGACCGTTAAATGTTGCAGGTGCAGAAGTTATTTTATTTAAAGATGATAATGGTGATCTAGATGTTCAAATTACAATATTTACAAAATAATCTAAATTGATATTTACAAACTCCACAACTAACAGGTAAATTTAAAATACAATACCTTGGAGGAAGCAAACCTGTCTATTCCATTAGACTCCGGTTGGGGTATACCAGGCACACTTCAGGTTCCCCTCACAATGACATAAATGGTAAATGACTTGCAACAATGGCCTGTAATCGCATCTAACAATTAAACAGAAATGTCCACAGATCCTTAGTGCTTCTTTTAATCTTTTAACTGAAAAAGAGCAATAAAACATAACATTTTAAACAAAAACAAGGAATAAAATTACCTAAATTAAAACAGAATGGACATGTTAAATAAAACAAAAAACTGACAACAAATAGACAAGGCAGACCCCCCCCGCCTCACTCTCAGCCTCATTAATCTATCCTTCAATCAATATCGCCATCGTAATCGCTGTCATTGTCATCATAATAGTCATCATCCTCATCCACTTCCTCAATGTCCTCCACTTCAAGGTTTCTGCCACTGCCCTGCCAAAAGCCCTTCTGAACATGGACAGTTCTTGCCCCAAGAAAAAATCGATCTTTCTCTGTGTAATGTTCCTGCTCATGTGAGTATCATTTTTTGACAGTGAAGACATCATCCTCAATGTACCACTTCTCTTCACACGCCCGCTCTATGAGGGAATTGAGCACAAAGAGCCTTTGCTTGAGGTGAAACTCCCCATAATCCTCTGCTCTTCCTGCTCTCCAGGACCAAACAGTGCTGTCCACCTGCACTGCATCCTCATACACAAGGGCATGTGGGAGCTGTGAGGACAGAGAAGAGATGCATCGTTATTTGCAAACTTTGATTAGCCATGGCTAAAAGTATGGCCTGGCGAAAATAAGTAAGGGTGGAAATATGTATCAGAGAGACAGAAAGCAAATATATTTGGTTGATCAGTTTAAGTGCAACTGCAAATAGTACAAATGCTTTTTTTAAATTAACTAGGCAAGTCAGTTAAGAACAAATTCTTAATTACAATGACGGCCTACTCCGGCCAAACCCGGACGACGCTGGGCCAATTGTGCACCGCCCTATGGGACTCCCAATCACAGCCAGATGTGATACAGCCTGGATTCGAACCATGTACTATAGTGACGCCTCTTGCACTGAGATGCAGTGCCTTAGACCGCTGCGTCACTCAGGAATTTTAAGGTGGTGACTGTGATCCTTCGTGGGATTAACCTCTGCGAAGGCCTCAGACTGACCATGTCACTTAACTTGTGTTTGAGAAATTATATTCTTTGTCAATTAAAAAAATCTAAATCAAATGTTATTTGTCACATGCACTGAATACAACAATATCACATTACAGTGATATGCTTACTTACAGGCCCTTAACCAACAATGTATTTTAAGAAAAATAAGTGTTAAAGTATTTACTAAAATAAACTGAAGTAAAAATAAATAGATGAAAATAGACAATAAAGCAACAATAAATAACAGTAGTGAGGCGACATACAGGGGGTTCCCGGTACAGAGTCAATGTGCGGTGGCACAGGTTAGTCGAGGTAATTGAGGTAATATGTAGAGGTAAAGTGACAATGCATAGATAATAAACAGAGCATAGCAGCAGCGTAAAAATGGGGTGGGGACAATGCAAATAGTCCGGGTAGCCGGACTATTCGGTCCTCCTTTTCCTGTAGTCCACAATTATCTCCTTTGTCTTGATCACATAGAGAGAGAGGTTGTTATCCTGGCCCCACACTGACAGGACTCTGACCTCCTCCCTGTAGGCTGTCTCGTCAGTGATCAGGCCTACCACTGTTGCATCACAGGCTAACTTAATGTTGGTGTTAGAGTCATGCTTGGCCATGCAGTCATAGTTGAACAGGGAGTACAGGAGTGGACTGAGCACGCACCCCTAAGGGGCCCCCAGGTTGAGAATTACCTACCCTCACCACCTGGGGGCGGACCGTCAGGAAGTCCAGGATCCAGTTGCAGAGAGAGGTGTTTAGTCCCAGGCTCCTTAGCTAAGTGATGAGCTTTGAGGGCCCTATGGTGTTGAACACTGAGCTGTTGTCAATCATAGCATGCTCACATAGGTGTTCCTTTTGTCCAGTTGGGAAAGGGCCGTGTGGAGTGCAATAGAGATTGCATCATCTGTGGATCTGTTGGGGTGGTATGCACATTGGAGTAGGTCTAGGGTTTCTGGGATAATGGTGTTGATGTGAGCCATGACCAGACTTTCAAAGCACTTCATGGCTATCGACGTGAGTGCTAAGGGTCGGTAGTCATTTAGGCAGGTTACCTTGGTGTTCTTGGGCACAGGGACTATGGTGGTCTGCTTGAAACATGTTGGTTAGAAACAAACTTAAAACTTCTTGTGACTCCCCATCCCGGATCCGGGAGCGTAATCATCGACTGACACTAATTAGCATAACGCAACGGACATAAATCTTCCTAGAAAATCTTCTTCTTCATGAAAATCACAAGTGAAATATATTGGAACACAGCTTAGCCTTTTGTTAATCACCCTGTCATCTCAGATTTTCAAAATATGCTTTACAGCCAAAGCTAGACAAGCATTTGTGTAAGTTTATCGATAGCCTAGCATAGCATTATGCCTTCGAATAATTCGTTTTTCAGTAGGACCGATTGGAGTAATGGCTACCTCTGTATTTTACGCGAGAGTCACCCTGGGAGCCATCAGGTGACCACTTACGCAATGTAGCCGTCTACGGCTATTCTTCAACATAAATGCGTAAAACTACGTCACAATGCTGTAGACACCTTGGGGAATACGTAGAAAGTGTAAGCCGGTTGAAAGCACATTCACAGCTCAATAGGGACTCATTGGAACGCAGCGCTTTCAAAATCTGGAGCACTTCCAGATTGGATTTTTCTCAGGCTTTCGCCTGCAACATCAGTTCTGTTATACTCACAGACAATATCTTTACAGTTTTGGAAACGTTAGAGTGTTTTCTATCCTAAGCTGTCAATTATATGCATATTCTAGCATCTTGTCCTGACAAAATATCCCATTTAAAACGGGAACGTTTTTTTTCTCCAAAAATGAAAATACTGCCCCTAGAGTCGCAACAGGTTTTAAGGACTCTCTGGCCCCAGCAGAGGCTACCATCCCCCGGTTTCACACCTCTGGCCATGTCTACTTTTGCTAAGTGGTTGTCAAAGCCCCCTCCAGAACACCCTCCCTAGCTAGAGTCATGTGACCTGGTCAGCCAATCACAGGCTGTACTTGGTGGGGATCTTAAAACCCTAGGATTGGTCAGACCTCTCCTGACCAATCCTCCACCATGGACTTCCGTACCGTGTTAGTGCATGGATTGTCATGTACTGTCATGTTGTGTCTTGTTTCTGTCCTTTCCCTTCACCCTGTCTCCCTCTGCTGGTCGTTGTTAGGTTACCTTTTCTCCCCCTCTTTTCCCCAGCTGTGCCTTGTCTCCTCCTAACTACCTCGTCACCCCTTTTCCCACCTGTTCCTTGTTTCCCTCTGATTAGTCCTCTATATCTCTCTCTGTTTCTGCTCCTGTCTTTGTCGGATTCTTGTTTGTGTTGTTCATGCCTGAACCAGACTATCGTCATGTTTGCTGCAACCTTGTCCTGTCCTGTCGGAACCTGCCGGTCCATCTGAGCCTACGTTTTGTTTTGTTATTAAAGAAGCTCTGTTTACGTTAATTCGCTTTTGGGTCCTCATTCACGCACCGTAACAGAAGAATCCGACCAAGAATGGACCCAGCGACTTCGGATCCTCTCCACTCAGCCGTCGAGATCCAGGGAGCGATGCTAGGCAGACACAAGCAGGAATTGTCTGCTGCTCGGCATGCCGTTGAGACCCTGGCCACCCAAGTCTCCAACCTCACAGAACAGGTTCACCATCTCCGCCTCGATCCACCGGCCACTTCCAGGGCTTTCGAATCTCCGGAGCCCAGAATCAATAACCCGCCGTGTTACTCTGGGGAGCCCACTGAATGCCGCTCGTTCCTCACCCAGTGTGATATTGTGTTTTCTCTCCAGCCCAACACTTACTCCAGGAGCACTGCTCGTGTCGCCTACGTCATATCTCTCCTTACTGGACGGGCTCGTGAGTGGGGCACGGCAATCTGGGAGGCAAGGGCTGAGTGCACTAACCAGTATCAGGACTTTAAGGAGGAGATGATACGGGTTTTTGATCGATCTGTTTTTGGGGAGGAGGCTTCCAGGGCCCTGTCTTCCCTATGTCAGGGTAATCGATCCATAACAGACTACTCTATTGAGTTTCGCACTCTTGCTGCCTCCAGTGGCTGGAACGAGCCGGCTTTGCTCGCTCGTTTTCTGGAGGGTCTCCGCGCAGAGGTAAAGGATGAGATTCTCTCCCGGGAGGTTCCTTCCAGCGTGGATTCCTTGATTGAACTCGCTATTCGCATTGAGCGACGGGTTGATCTTCGTCACCGAGCTCGTGGAAAGGAGATCGCGTTCTCCGTTGCCCCCCTCTCCGCATCACTACCATCTTCCTCTGCCGGCTCGGGTGCTGAGCCTATGCAGCTGGGAGGTATCCGCATCTCGACTAAGGAGAGGGAACGGAGAATCACCAACCGCCTCTGTCTCTATTGCGGTTCTGCTGGTCATTTTGTCACTTCATGTCCAGTAAAAGCCAGAGCTCATCAGTAAGCGGAGGGCTACTGGTGAGCGCTACTACTCCTGTCTCTCCTTCAAGATCCTGCACTACCTTGTCGGTCCATCTACGCTGGACCGGTTCGTCAGCTTCCTGCAGTGCCTTAATAGACTCTGGGGCGGAGGGCTGTTTTATGGACGAGACCTGGGCTCGGGAACATGACATTCCTCTCAGACAGTTAAGGGAGTCCACGGCCTTGTTCGCCCTGGATGGTAGTCCTCTCCCCAGGATTCAGCGTGAGACGCTACCTTTAACCCTCACTGTTTCTGGTAATCATAGCGAAACCATTTCTTTTTTAATTTTTCGTTCACCTTTTACACCTGTTGTTTTGGGCCATCCCTGGCTAGTTTGTCATAATCCTTCCATTAATTGGTCTAGTAATTCTATCCTCTCCTGGAACGTCTCTTGTCATGTGAAATGTTTAATGTCTGCTATCCCTCCTGTTTCCTCTGTCTCTTCTTCACAGGAGGAGCCTGGTGATTTGACAGGGGTGCCGGAGGAATATCACGATCTGCGCACGGTGTTCAGTCGGTCCAGGGCCACCTCTCTTCCTCCACACCGGTCGTATGATTGTAGTATTGATCTCCTTCCGGGAACCACTCCCCCCCGGGGTAGACTATACTCTCTGTCGGCTCCCGAACGTAAGGCTCTCGAAGATTATTTGTCTGTAGCTCTTGCCGCCGGTACCATAGTCCCCTCCTCCTCTCCCGCCGGAGCGGGGTTTTTTTTTGTTAAGAAGAAGGACGGGTCCCTGCGCCCCTGCATAGATTATCGAGGGCTGAATGACATAACAGTGAAGAATCGTTATCCGCTTCCTCTTATGTCTTCAGCCTTCGAGATCCTGCAGGGAGCCAGGTTTTTCACTAAGTTGGACCTTCGTAACGCTTACCATCTCGTGCGCATCAGGGAGGGGGACGAGTGGAAGACGGCGTTTAACACTCCGTTAGGGCACTTTGAATACCGGGTTCTTCCTTTCGGCCTCGCTAACGCTCCAGCTGTCTTTCAGGCATTAGTCAATGATGTCCTGAGAGACATGCTGAACATCTTTGTTTTCATTTACCTTGACGATATCCTGATTTTTTCACCGTCACTCCAGATTCATGTTCAGCACGTTCGACGTGTCCTCCAGCGCCTTTTAGAGAATTGTCTTTTTGTGAAGGCTGAGAAGTGCTCTTTTCATGCCTCCTCCGTCACATTTCTCGGTTCTGTTATTTCCGCTGAAGGCATTAAGATGGATCCCGCTAAGGTCCAAGCTGTCATTGATTGGCCCGTCCCTAAGTCACGCGTCGAGTTGCAGCGCTTTCTCGGCTTCGCGAACTTCTATCGTCGTTTCATCCGTAATTTCGGTCAGGTGGCAGCCCCTCTCACAGCCCTTACTTCTGTCAAGACGTGCTTTAAGTGGTCCGTTTCCGCCCAGGGAGCTTTTGATCTCCTCAAGAATCGTTTTACATCCGCACCTATCCTTGTTACACCTGACGTCTCTAGACAGTTCATTGTCGAGGTTGACGCGTCAGAGGTGGGCGTGGGAGCCATTCTTTCTCAGCGCTCCTTCTCTGACGACAAGGTCCACCCTTGCGCGTATTTTTCTCATCGCCTGTCGCCGTCGGAACGTAACTATGATGTGGGAAACCGCGTACTGCTCGCCATCCGCTTAGCCCTAGGCGAATGGCGACAGTGGTTGGAGGGGGCGACCGTTCCTTTTGTCGTTTGGACTGACCATAGGAACCTTGAGTACATCCGTTCTGCCAAACGACTTAATGCGCGTCAGGCGCGCTGGGCGCTGTTTTTCGCTCGTTTCGAGTTCGTGATTTCTTATCGCCCGGGCTCTAAGAACACCAAGCCTGATTCTTTATCTCGTCTCTTCAGTTCTTCAGTAGCCTCCACTGACCCCGAGGGGATTCTCCCTGAGGGGCGTGTTGTCGGGTTGACTGTCTGGGGAATTGAGAGGCAGGTAAAGCAAGCACTCACTCAAACTCCGTCGCCGCGCGCTTGTCCCAGGAACCTTCTTTTCGTTCCCGTTCCTACTCGTCTGGCCGTTCTTCAGTGGGCTCACTCTGCCAAGTTAGCCGGCCACCCTGGCGTTCGGGGTACGCTTGCTTCCATTCGCCAGCGCTTTTGGTGGCCCACCCGGGAGCATGACACGCGTCGCTTCGTGGCTGCTTGTTCGGTCTGCGCGCAGACTAAGTCCGGTAACTCTCCTCCTGCCGGCCGTCTCAGGCCGCTTCCCATTCCCTCTCGACCGTGGTCTCACATCGCCTTAGATTTTGTCACCGGACTGCCTTCGTCAGCGGGGAAGACTGTTATTCTTACGGTTGTCGACAGGTTCTCTAAGGCGGCTCATTTTATTCCCCTTGCTAAGCTTCCTTCTGCTAAAGAGACGGCACAAATTATCATCGAGAATGTTTTCAGAATTCATGGCCTTCCGTCAGACGTCGTTTCGGACAGAGGTCCGCAATTCACGTCTCAATTTTGGAGGGAGTTTTGCCGTTTGATTGGGGCTTCCGTCAGTCTCTCTTCCGGCTTTCACCCCCAGTCTAACGGTCAAGCAGAACGGGCCAATCAGACTATTGGTCGCATCTTACGCAGTCTTTCTTTTCGCAACCCTGCGTCTTGGTCAGAACAGCTCCCCTGGGCAGAATACGCCCACAACTCGCTTCCTTCGTCTGTGACCGGGCTATCTCCTTTTCAGAGTAGCCTCGGGTACCAGCCTCCGCTGTTCTCATCTCAGTTCGCCGAGTCCAGCGTCCCCTCCGCTCAGGCTTTTGTCCAACGTTGCGAGCGCACCTGGAAGAGGGTCAGGTCTGCACTTTGCCGTTATAGGGCGCAGACTGTGAGGGCTGCTAATAAGCGTAGAACTAAGAGTCCTAGATATTGTCGCGGTCAGAGAGTTTGGCTCTCCACTCAGAACCTTCCCCTTAAGACCACTTCTCGCAAGTTGACCCCGCGGTTCATTGGTCCGTTCCGTATTTCTCAGGTCATTAATCCTGTCGCAGTTCGACTTCTTCTTCCGCGATACCTTCGTCGCGTCCACCCGGTCTTCCATGTCTCCTGTATCAAGCCCGTTCTTCGCGCCCCCGCTCGTCTTCCCCCCCCCCCCCCATCCTTGTCGAGGGCGCACCCATCTACAGGGTCCGTAGGATTTTGGACATGCGTCCTCGGGGCCGTGGTCATCAGTACCTAGTAGATTGGGAGGGGTACGGTCCTGAGGAGAGGAGTTGGGT
The DNA here is from genome assembly GCF_057628025.1 of Oncorhynchus mykiss. Lineage (NCBI taxonomy): Eukaryota > Metazoa > Chordata > Actinopteri > Salmoniformes > Salmonidae > Oncorhynchus > Oncorhynchus mykiss. The sequence goes on from NC_143022.1 coordinate 62,439,222, forward strand.
TCCCTCTCGGGACGTGCTGGACCGTGTGCTGATCGATGATTTCCTCCGTTGCCGCCAGGTTTCCTCCTCGAGTGCGCCAGGAGGCGCTCGGTGAGTGGGGGGGTACTGTCATGTACTGTCATGTTGTGTCTTGTTTCTGTCCTTTCCCTTCACCCTGTCTCCCTCTGCTGGTCGTTGTTAGGTTACCTTTTCTCCCCCTCTTTTCCCCAGCTGTGCCTTGTCTCCTCCTAACTACCTCGTCACCCCTTTTCCCACCTGTTCCTTGTTTCCCTCTGATTAGTCCTCTATATCTCTCTCTGTTTCTGCTCCTGTCTTTGTCGGATTCTTGTTTGTGTTGTTCATGCCTGAACCAGACTATCGTCATGTTTGCTGCAACCTTGTCCTGTCCTGTCGGAACCTGCCGGTCCATCTGAGCCTACGTTTTGTTTTGTTATTAAAGAAGCTCTGTTTACGTTAATTCGCTTTTGGGTCCTCATTCACGCACCGTAACATGGATTACCATGTAAGTGTACTTGAACTGGTTAGGGTTCAGTTGATGTACAGTGCATTCGGAAACTTGGCTTTTCCCCCCAAAATTGTTACAGCCTTATTCTAAAATTGATTAAAACGTTTTTTTCCCCTCAATCTACACACAATACCCATAATGACAAATACCCCATAATGACAAAGCAAGACACTCCTGGGTTGTCTTGGCTTTGTGCTTAGTTGGAAGGTGTTGGAAGGTGAACCTTCGCCCCAGTCTGAGCTTCTGAGTGCTCTGGAGCAGGTTTTCATCAAGGATCTCTCAGTACTTTGCTCCGTTCATCTTTCCTGACTAGATCCTGACTTGGAATTCAGGCCAAAGAGTTCAATATTTGTTTCATCAGACCAGAAAATCTTGTTTCTCGTGGTCTGAGAGTCCTTTATGTGCCTTCTGGCAAACTTCAAACGGGCTGTCGTGCATTTTACTGAGGAGTGGTTTCTGTCTGGCCACTCTACCATAACCGCCTGATTGGTGAAGTGCTGCAGAGATGGTTGTCCTTCTTCACAGAGGAACTATAGAGCTCTGTCATAGTGACCATCAGGTTCTTGGTCACCTCCCTGGCTGGGCGGCCAGCTCTAGAAAGAGTCATGGTGGTTCCAAACTAAACCATTTAAAGATGGATGGAGGCCACTGTGTTCTTGGGGACCTTAATGCTGCAGACATTTTTTGGTACCTTTCCCCAGATCTGTGCCTCGACACAATCCTGTCTCGGAGCTCTACAGAAAATTCCTTCGACCTCATGGCTTGTTTTTTGCTCTGACATGCACTGACATGCACTGTCAACTGTGGGACCTTATATAGACAGGTGTGTTCTTTTCCAAATTATGTCCAATCAATTCAATTATAACCACAGGTGGACTCCAATCAAGTTGTTGAAACATCTCAAGGATGATCAATGGAAACGGGATGCACCTGAGCAAAATGTTGAGTCTCATAGCAAAGGGTCTGAATACTTATTTAAATGTGGTATACGTTTTTTATAAATTTGCAAACATTTCTAAACCTGTTTCGCTTTGTCATTATGGGCTATTTTGTGTAGATTGATGAGATCTTTATTTATTTAATCCATTTTAGAATAAGGCTGTAATATAACAGAATGTGGAAAAAGTCAAGGGGTCTAAATACTTTTCGAATCCACTGTATATCCCTGCTGTGATCGCTAATGCCCCTCTCTCTCCTCCTGTCCTGGAGGTCGGGTTTTGACTGCATGTTCTCGATCTTCTCCATGAGGACCACGAACTGATCAGTTGTCACATAGGTCAGGGCTTCAACTCTCCGAGTTACTGGAGGTGGATTGCAGGTCACATGACCTTCTTCCACCCAAGTAATGCACCTGGTCCTTCTCTTCCCATCAAGCTCACATGCCAGTGTGGATGGTAGTTACAGTATGTTCATGGGCCTCAGCTAGCTTTTGAGCCTACACCAGTGAGCTGGGGTCCTGGTTCATGACCTTGTAGCCTACTTTTGTGAAATGCATCAGTGGCTAGCTGGTCTTGCAGTGCCAACTCCACGTTAGGGTAGGCGAAAGTGGCCAAGTGACGTACCTCATCCACAAACTCTGCTCACAAAGGTCAAGAAGGTAGAGACAACAATACATCATACAAAGCAGCCACAACTGTCAATTAAGAATGTCCATGATTGTGTCTTTGAAGGAAGCGATAGAGAAAAAACTGTCCAGTTTGAGTGTTTGTTGCAGCTCATTCCAGTCGCTAGCTGCAGCGAACTGAAAGAGGAGCGACCCAGGGATGTGTGTGCTTTGGGGACCTTTAACATAATGTGACTGGCAGAACGGGTGTTGTATGTGTAGGTTGAGGGCTGCAGTAGATATATCAGATAGGGGGGGAGTGAGGCCAAAGAGGGTTTCATAAATAAGCATCAACCAGTGGGTCTTGTGATGGGTATACAGAGATGACCAGTTTACAGAAGAGTATAGAGTGCAGTGATGTGTCCTATAAGGAACATTGGTGGCAAATCTGATGGCCGAATGGTAAAGAACATCTAGCCGCTTGAGAGCACCCTTACCTGCCGATCTATAAATTACGTCTCTATAACCTAGCATGGGTAGGATGGTCATCTGAATCAGGGTTAGTTTGGCAGCTGGGGTGAAACAGGAGTGATTACGATAGAGGAAAGTCTAGATATAACTTTAGCCTGCAGCTTTGATATGTGCTGAGAGAAGGACAGTGCACTGTCTAGCCATACTCCCAAGTGCTTGAATGAGGTGACAACCTCAAGCTCTAAACCCTCAGAGGTAGTAATAACACCTGTGGGAAGAGACGCATTCTTCATACCAAACCACATGACCTTTGTTTTGGAGGTGTTCAGAACAAGGTTAAGGGTAGACAAAGCTTGTTGGACACTAAGAAAGCTTGTTGTAGAGCATTTAACATGAAATCCGGAGAGGAGCCAGCTGAGTAGAAGACTGTATCATCTGCATATAAATGGATGAGAGAGCTTCCTATTGCCTGAGCTATGTTGTTGATGTAAATTGAGAAGAGCGTGGGGACTAGGAATGAGCCTTGGTGACAGACAGTTGCTGAGACAGCAGATTTTCTGACTTTATACACTGCACTCTTTGAGAGGTAGTTAGCAAACCAGGCCATGGACCCCTCAGAGACACCAATATCCCATAGCCAGCCCACAAGAATGGAATGGTCAAAAGCTTTGGCCAAGTCAATAAAAATAGCAGCACAATATTGTTTAGAATCGAGGGAAATGGTGACATCATTGAGGACCTTTTAAAGGTTGCAGTGACACATCCATAACCTGAGCGGAAACCAGATTGCATACCCGAGAAAGCCAGTCAGTTGATTTTTGACAAGTTGCTTGACACTTTTGATAAACAGGGCAAAATAGAAATAGGCCTATTATTTAGGATCAGCTTGATCTCCCCTTTAAATAAAGGATGAACTGTGGCTGCCTTCCAAGCAATGGGAACCTCCCCAGAAAGGAGAGTCAGGCTTTACGGTGATAGGGGCAGCAACCTTAAAGAAGAAATGGTATAAACCATCTGATCCAGATGTTTTTTTGGGGTCAAGTTTAAGTAGCTCCTTTAGCACCTCGGACTCAGTGACTGCCTGCAGAGAGAAACTTTGTAGCGGGGCAAGGGGAAAAAGAGGGAGAAGCATTGAGGTAGTCGCATTAGAAGGGGTGGGAGATGAGAACATGTTGGATGGGCAAAGAGGCATGACTGAGTCAAATAGGAATCCTGACTTAATCAAGTGGTGATTAAAGAGCCCGCCATGTGCTTCTTGTCATTAACCGCATCATCAACATTAAGGGACATGGGCAGCTGTGAGGCGGAGGGTTTATTCTCCAGGTCTTTAACCGTTTTCCAGAACTTCTTGGGGTCAGACCCACCGAGAGAGAACTGCTCATTAAAGTAACTAACTTTGGCCTTCCAGATAGCCTGAGTGCACTTATTTCTAATTTGCCTGGACAATAGCCAGAGTATGAGTGTGCCGAGCCTTTCACCAAATGCAATTCTTGAGGTGGAGTAACTCTGCAAGATCGCGGTCGAACCAGGGGCTGAACCTATTTTGAATGATAATTTTTTTCATGGGGGCATGTTTGTTGACAATACCACTGAAAATGTCTAAAAAGAAGGTCCAAGCGTCTTAGTGAGAGAGGATCAAGCTGATTCTATACCATTTTACAGAGGCCAGTTCATGAAGGAAGGCTTGCTCATTAAAGGTTTGTAGCAAGCGTCTATGACAAATCGGAACCAGTCGTTTCACTGAGCAGCCATTAAGAACACAGGCTGTAAAACAGTGATCATTAAGGTCATTACAGAAAACACCAGACTGATACCTATCAGGATTTTTTGAGGATAACGTCGAGGAGATTAGCCTTTCTGGGTGTTTGGAGTCATACCTTGTGGGATTGGTGATAATCTGAGAAATATTTAGGGAGTCCCACTGCTTTAGGACTTGGTCAGGTGGATTTAAGCATGTACCAGTTTAGGTCACCTAGCAGGACAAATTCAAACTTAGTGTAAGGGGCCAGGAGAGAGCTTAGGACAGGTAGGACAGGCCGGTGCTGATGGAGGACGATAGCACCCAGAAACAGTCAAACAAAGAGCTGTTTGAAAGTTTAATGCTTAAAACTAGAAAATCTAATTGTTTGGGGACAGACTTGGTATACACAACCGAGCACTGAAGGTGATCCTTTATATATATATATATATTATTGGTACAATTTGAAAGGAAACACTTTGAAGTTTGTGGAAATCTGAATTGAATGTAGGAGAATATAGCACAATAGATCTGGTAGAAGAAAATACAAAGAAAAAAACAAGCATTTTTTTTCTATCACCGTCTTTGAAATGCAAGAGAAAGGTCCCAGTTCTAGCCATCACTCTGGTTGTAATTCCGATGGTGTCCACAAGATGGCAGCAGTGTATGTGCAACGTTTCAGACGGATAACTTGAAGTATGAGCGTTCTCCATGACATTTAGTGTGAAGTCACCGAGGTACACATGGGCAAATCGCGAAGGAGACATTCATATTACATTTTTCTGCAAGAATATTGTCAAATCTGTATACTTGGACTTTGATTTAGCTTTTCCAGTATTAGTAGCCGTTTTATAAGTTCAACATTTGCAAAACAACCAGTTTTCATAACTTCATAACTCTGAATATTCGTATAATTTTTGTCCAAAAGGAAAAGGCCTGCTGTCGCAAAAGGTTAGCACCTACATTTTGCAACAGACACAGAGTTTCCGGATACTCCCATTAAGCCCAGCTTATCTAGCTAGCTTGACCCCGATTGGTGCTTATTTTACAAAGTTAGAGTTGTTCAAGACCACCCTCGTCATTGGCGTGCCATGAAGGCGTCGCTCTCTGACCGCTCTCTGACCAAATATGGTTGTCCTATAAATACAATATCGATTGTGCATGCTATATGGACCTTTTTAGGATATGAAAAAGTATGTTATCTAACATAACGACACTTGATGATGCCTCTGGGACCCTTTGGATGATAAATCAGAGCAAGATTTCAGAATGTAAGTACACATTTCACCTTCAGAGGTGAATTTATCAAACCCATCGCAGTGAAAAAAAGTGTTTTGTTGTTAGCTCTCCCCAAACAATAGCATGGCATTTTTTCACAGTAATAGCTACTGTAAATTAGACAGTGCAGTTATATTAACAAGAATTTAAGCTTACAGACGATATAAGACACTTTTATATGTACCGAGATTTGTTGTTTCTCTAAAATCTGCGATCTTGACACAAGGCGCTGTATGATTTACAAGGCGCTGCATGATTTACCACGTCTCGGTAATGACCAACACATCTGGATTGGAGCTGTGAACCTACACTTTCAATTGATCCATTTTAGGTAATAAGCTTCTCGTGTTAACATGCAGAAAACCCAGGCTTTTACAAGAGCAGAAATCAGTGAAGCAGATATCAGAGCACAAGTCAGAATTGGGGCTAGACTTACCTAGAAAACCCCCCTAAGCCACAATCCCAATACGTACAAAAAAAAACCAAGACAAAACACACCACATACATACCCCCCCCCAAGGTGCGGACTCCCGACCGCACAACTAAACCCATAGGGGAGGGTCCGGGTGGGCGTCTGTCCACGGTGGCGGCTCCGGCTCGGGACGTGGACCCCACTCCAACAAAGTCTTAGTCCATTTGCCTTGCGTCCTTAGATAGGCGACCCTCGCCGCTGACCTTGGCCTAGTAGTCCTCACCCAAGGGCCCCACTGGACTGAGGGGCAGCTCGGGACTGAGGTAGTTCGGGACTGAGGGGTAGCTCGGGACTGAGGGGTAGCTCAGCACTGAGAGGAAGCTCAGCACTGAGAGGAAGCTCAGCACTGAGAGGAAGCTCAGGCAGGTTAATGGAACTGGCAGATCCAGGCTGACTGGCGGTTCTGGCAGATCCTGGCTGACTGGCAGCTCTGGCTGCTCCATGCTGACTGGCAGCTCTGGCTGCTCCATGCTGACTGGCTGCTCTGGCTGCTCCATGCTGACTGGCTGCTCCATGCTGACTGGCGGTTCTGGCTGCTCCATGCTGACTGGCGGCTCTGGCTGCTCCTTGCAGACTGGCAGCTCTGGTGGCTCCTTGCAGACTGGCAGCTCTGGCGGCTCCTTGCAGACTGGCAGCTCTGGCGGCATCCTGCAGACTGGCAGCTCTGGCAGCTCCTTGTAGACTGGCAGCTCCTTGCAGACTGGCAGCTCCTTGCAGACTGGCAGCTCCTTGCAGACTGGCAGCTCTGGCGGCATGCTGCAGACTGGCAGCTCTGGCAGCTCCTTGTAGACTGGCAGCTCCTTGCAGACTGGCAGCTCCTTGCAGACTGGCAGCTCCTTGCAGACTGGCAGCTCTATGCAGACTGGCAGCTCTGAACAGGCGGGAGACTCCGGCAGCGCTGTAGAGGAGGAAGGCTCTGGCAGCGCTAGACAGGCGGGAGACTCCGGCAGCGCTGGAGAGGAGGAAGGCTCTGGCAGCGCTGGACAGGCGAGGCGCACTGTAGGCCTGATGCATGGTGCTGGCACTGGTGGTACTGGGCCGAGAACACGCACAGGAAGCCTAACCCTAACCCAATACCTGACAAAAACCCCAAGACAAAACACACCACACACACAAAACCCATGTCACGCCCTGGTCTTAGTATTTTGTGTTTTCTTTATTAATTTGGTGAGGCCAGGGTGTGACATGGGTTTTGTGTGTGTGGTGTGTTTTGTCTTTTTTTTTTTGTATTGGGTTTGTATTATTGTAGGGGTTTCTAGCATAGTCTATGGCTGTCTGGAGTGGTTCTCAATCAGAGGCAGGTGTTTATCGTTGTCTCTGATTGGGAACCATATTTAGGCAGCCATATTCTTTGAGTGTTTCGTGGGTGATTGTTCCTGTCTCTGTGTTTGCACCAGATAGGACTGTTTAGGTTTTCACTTTTCTTGTTTTGTTTAGTTTAGTCATGTATAGTTTTTCTTCATTAAAAAAACATGGATAACAACCACGCTGCATTTTGGTCTGATCCTTGCTACACCTTCTTGTCAGAGGAGGAAATAGAAGAAAATCGTTACACCGTCACACGGTTGGGCAAAGAAAGTTTGTAGTCAACAAAGTATGCAGGAGTCATGAGGCAAATAGCAAAATGCACAATATTTTGTTTTAATGTATAAATCGACTTGGGGCTAGCCATTGTAAGTTCAGAGTCACTTGCCCCAGCAGTGCGTGTGTGCTGGAGGCGAGCGACAGCTCGGGAGAGAGGGGTGAGTGTGTTGGAGGTACCTGTACCAGACAGGGGGAGACAGGACAGGACAGGGCAAGACGGTGAACAGATCGCTAGGTGGAATGCAGTGCAGCAGGTTTGTGTCACACCCACTTGGAAGAAGCTTTCATTTCTGGAGGCAGATCTCTTGTAGAAAATGCCAGTGAATGGTCTTTGAACAGCAGGAGGGGGCTTCAGAGGATGCTTGTTGGGCCAAAAGCCATTTTACTTCACACCTTAGTGGTAATTTAGTTTGTATCTGATCTGTCGTTTCAAGCCTGGGAGCTCAGTTCCAGGTTGGAATGGTGTCTTCAGGTCTCCGCTGTTTGCTAGAGCACCCTATGTATAGCTTGGAAAAAGGATCCCTTGGAAACGGTTATCTCTCCTGTTAATTTTGGTCAAAATTAGGTTGTAGGTTTGGAGTTCTGATCTGGAGCGAAGGCCATGCTGTGGAGAGTAGCATCCTGCATATGTACCTTCCGAAAAATCCAAGTTTATCTAACTCCAAATCTATCCTTTTGTAAAAAACATGTTGAAAGATGTGAGAGCAGGCGCAGTGGTTAACTGCACTGTACTGCAGCGCCAGCTGTGCCATCAGAGCGACGCACAATTGGCCTAGCGTCGTCCGGGTTAGGGAGGGATTGGTCGGTAGGGATCTCCTTGTCTCATCGCGCACCAGCGACTCCTGTGGCAGGCCCGGGCGCAGTGCGCGCTAGCCAAGGTTGCCAGGTGCACGATGTAGTCTCCGACACATTGGTGCGGCTGGCTTCCGGGTTGGATGCGCGCTGTGTTAAGAAGCAGTACGGCTGGTTGGGTTGTGTATCGGAGGACGCATGACATTCAGCCTTTGTCTCTCCCGAGCCCGTACGGGAGTTGTAGCAATGAGACAAGATAGTAGCTACTACAACAATTGGATACCATGAAATTGGGGAGAAAAAGGGGTAAAATTAAAAAAATATAAAAAATAAAAATAAAAAAAAGATGTGAGAGCTCACATTAAGCTGTGTCTCTCTCTCTGAGGGGGGCGTGTTATCTACAATCACACCTGACAAGGTGAATGAAATCCGTGCCTCTCTGGAAGCCCCGCCTTCCACAGGTGATCAGCGTGAGGCTCGGATTCATTCCTTAATTTATTCCACTTTTTACCTTAGTTTGAACAGGAATGATTCCCTCTACAAAAATAAACAATTATTTTACGTTGCGCCAACCAAATGGTCCCTTAATGGCAGAGTGTGCTCACCCCCTCGACGTTGTGTACTGAAGTTTGTATGGTGCTCATAAGATTCCTAATCACGAACAGTTAGTTATTCTTCTAATTGCTTGGCCTGGCTTTAGCAATAAGTAAGATGGCTAATGTGACCGAAACGCCGAAGGTTAACAAGCTGGGTTCGAGTTCGAGACCGTGCCACCTGTTCGAGACCGTGCCGCCTGTCCAGTGCTGCCGGAGTCTTCCTCCTGCCCAGCGCTGTCAGAGTCTCCCGTCTGTCCTGAGCTGCCAGAGTCTCCCGTCTGTCCTGAGCTGCCAGAGTCTCTTGTTTTTCTATGTTGTATTTTGCGTTTAGCCTGGTATGGTTCTCAATCAGAGGCAGGTGTCGTTAGTTGTCTCTGATTGAGAATCATACTTAGGCAGCCTTTCCCCACCAGTGTTTCGTGGGTGATTATTTTCTGTTCTGTGTTCATATAATAAATACAATATGGACACTTACCACGCTGCAAATTGGTCCGATCTCTCTTTACAGGACCAACACTTTACAAGTTGCGTTTATATTTTTGTTCATTGTATATATACATTTTTGTAAATTTGTGAAAATTTAAAAAAAACTTTGTCATTATGGGGTATTGTGTGTAGTTTCATGAGGATTTGGATGAATCCATTTTAGAATAAGGCTGTAATGTAACAAAATGTGGATAAAGGGAAGTGGTCTGAATACTTTCCGAATGCACTGTATATACGGTACAAGTCAAAAGCTTGGACACACCTACTCATTCAAGGGTCTTTATTTTGACTATTTTCTACATTGTAGAATAATAGTGAAGAAATCAAAACTATGAAATAACACATATGGAATCATGTCGAAACCCAAAAAGTGTTGTACAAATTCTTCAAAGTAGCCACCCTTTCCTTGAAGACAGCTTTGCATTCTCTCAACCAGCTTCACTTGGAATGCCTTTCCAAGAGTCTTGAAGGAGTTCCCACATATGCTGAGCACTTCTTGGCTGCTTTTCCTTCACACTGCGGTCCAACTCAATGCAAACATCTCAATTGGGTTGAGGTCGGGGGATTGTGAAGGCCAGGTCATCTAATGCAGCACTCCATCACTCTCCTTCTTGGTCAAATAGCCTTACACAGCCTGGAGGTGTGTTGGGTCATTGTCCTGTTGAAAAGCAAATGATAGTCCCACTAAGCACAAACCAGATGGGATGGCATATCGCTGCAGAATGCAGTGTTACCAGCAAAGCACCATCACACCACCACCTCCATGCTTCACGGTGGGAACCACACATATGGAGATCATCCGTTCACCTACTCTGCGTCTCACAAAGACACGGTTGGATCCAACAATCTCCAATTTGGACTCATCAGACCAAAGGACAGATTTCCACTGGTTAAATGTCCATTGCTCGTGTTTCTTGGCCTAAGCAAGTCTCTTCTTATTATTTGAGTCCTTTTAGTAGTGGTTTCTTTGCAGCAATTCGGCCATAAAAACCTGATTCACTCAGTCTCCTCTGAACAGTTGATGTTGAGATGTCTGTCACTTGAACTCTGTGAAGCATTTATTTGGGCTGCAATTTCTGAGGGTGGTAACTCTAATGAACCTTTCCTCTGCAGCAGAGGTAACTCTGGATCTTCCTTTCCTGTGGCGGTCCTCATGAGAGCCAGTTTCATAATTGCACTTAATGGTTTTTGCGATAGCACTTGAAGAAACTTTCAAAGTTCTTGAAATTTTCCAGATTGACTGAACTTCATGTCTAAAAGTAAGGTTGGAATGTCTTTGCTTATTTGAGGTGTTCTTGCCATAATATGGACCTGGTCTTTTACCAAATGGGGCTATCATCTGTATACCAACCCTCCCTTGTCACAACACAACTGATTGGCTCAAATGCATTTAAGAAGGAAAGAAATTCCACAAATTGACCTTTAACCAGGCACAGCTGTTAATTTAAATGCATTCCAGGTGACTACCTCATGAAGCTGGTTGAGAGAAGGCCAAGAGTGTGCAAAGCTGTCATTAAGGCAAAGGGTGGCAACTTTGAAGAATCTCATATGAAATATATTTTGATTAGTTAAACACTTTTTGGGTTACTACATGATTCCAACTCTGTTATTTCATAGTTTTGATGTCTTCACTAGTATTTTACAATGTAGAATATAGTAAAAAATAAAGTATTCAGACCCCTTGTTCATATCTAATTTACATTTGCATTAAATGTGGGTTTTAAAACATGTTCCAAGGTCAAATAAATGCCCCCAATGCAAATCACTGTATATGCATTACATATTGGCTTAATCCTCAAGTCTCATATCCACTATGAATTGTCAATGAAGCAGTCCGCAACGTTAGGTTGGGGATACCACACTAGGCTGCGGTGCAATCTGTGTACCACATGCTTTCAATATTTTCAACTTGTGCGTCGCATGACTGTGTGTTGGTACAAACGGAAGTTCATAAACAGTCAAGCTAGTTATCTAGCTATCTAATTAAAAAGCTAACCACTTTGCTAGATAGTTTAGCAAAATAATTGCAGGCACCTAGCTTCCAATTTTCAGCTAAGTATTTCACTCAACTGACCAGGTAATCCAATTTCACTCAACTGACCAGGTAATTTATTGGCAATGTGTCTCCATGCAGCATTTTTAGCATGGAGGGCCTGGTAGCAAACGGTGCTTTGGTCAAACACAGCACGGAACCCAGAGACAATGAAAATAACCTTCTCCATGCTGCAAACCTTTCTGCAGCCTTGCAAAGCACATGTGCGTCAAGTACTGAAAATGCAGGCTAGACATCCGGCAAAAACAACATAAGGCAAAGTGCATGTGCTTCTGGTGGACATACGGCATTATAAAGACACTATGCGGTACAAATATTGCACTGTACAGGAAAAACAATTATTTGTGCCGGTGTCAAAGTGGGGTTGGGATTACTCACTAGGGTCTGTAGCATGTACAGTGCCTTTGGGATGTATTCAGACCATGTGACTTTTCCCACATTTTGTTACTTTACAGCCTTATTCTAAAATCCACATACAATATCTGTAATGACAAAGCGAAAACAGGTTTTTAGACATTTTTGCTAATTTATTACAAACAAAAAACAGATACCTTATTTACATAAGTATTCAGATGCTTTGCTATGAGACTTGAGAAGAGTACCAAAACAATTCTGCAGCATGAAGGTCCCCAAGAACACCTCCAATGGCCTCCAATCTTAAATGGAAGAAGTTTGGACCCACCAAGACTCTTCCTAGAGCTGCCCACCTGGCCAAACTGAGCAATCAGGGGAGAAGGGCCTTCGTCAGGGAGGTGACCAAGTACCCGATGGTCACTCTGACAGCTCTAGAGCTCTAGAGTTCCTCTGTAGAGATGGTTGTCCTTCTGGAAGGTTCTCCCATCTCTGCACCAATCAGGCCTTTATGATAGAGTGGTTAGATGAAAGCCAGTCCTCAGTAAATGGCACATGACAGCCCACTTGGAGTTTGCCAAAATGCACCTAAAGGACTCTCAGATGATGAAAACAAGATTCTCTGGTCTGATGAAACACATATTTAACTCTTTGACCTGAATTCTGAGTGTCATATCTGATCATATCTGGAGGAAACCTGGCATCCTCCATACGTTGAAGCGTGGTGGCAGCATCATGCTGTGGGGATGTTTTTCTGCAGCAGGGACTAGGAGACTAGTTGGGATCGAGGGAAAGATGAACGGAGTAAAGTACAGAGAGATCCTCTGCCAGACCACAAACTGCGGCGACGGTTCACCTTCCCAACAGGACAACAACCCTAAGCACACAGCCAAGCCAACGCAGGAGGGGCTTTGGGACAAGTCTCTGAATGTCCTTGAGTTGCCCAGCCAGAGCCCAGACTTGAACCCAATCGAACATCTCTGGAGAGACCTGAAAATAGCTGTGCAGCAAAGCTCCCCATCCAACCTGACAGAGCTTGAGAGGATTTGCAGAGAAGAATGGGAAAAACTCCCCAAATACAGGTGTGCCAAGCTTGTAGCGTCATACCCAAGAAGACTCGTGCTGTGGGGGAGATCTTCGTGGGCTACACTCAGCCATGCTGCTGCTCCAGTTTCAACTGTTCTGCCTGCTGCTATGGAACCCTGACCTGTTCACCGGATGTGCTACCTTGTCCTGGACCTGCTGTTTTCGACTCTCTCTCTCTACCACACCTGCTGTCTCTAACTCAGAATGCTCGGCTATGAAAAGCCAACTGACATTTACTCCTGAGGTGCTGACCTGTTGCACCCTCTACAACCACTGTGATTATAATTTGACCCTGCTGTTCATCTATGAACGTTTGAAAATCTTGGTCATGTACTGATTTAATCTCAACCCGGCACAACCAGAAGGGGACTAGCCACCCCTTGTTCCTCTCTATGTTTCTTCCTAGGTTCCTGCCTTTCTAGAGTTATTCATAGCCACTGTGCTTCTACATCTGCACTGCTTGCTGTTTTAGGCTGGGTTTCTGTATAGCACTTTGTGACATTGGCTGATGTAAAAAGGGCTATAAATAAACAGTGCCATGAAAAAGTATTTGCCCCATTTTCTAATTTTCTCAAATGTATCATATTTTATTTTTGATACTGAATATTATCATATCTACAACCAAAATCAAACACGGCACTCATATATAAATATATATATACAGTGCCTTGCGAAAGTATTCGGCCCCCTTGAGCTTTGCGACCTTTTGCCACATTTCAGGCTTCAAACATAAAGATATTAAACTGTATTTTTTTGTGAAGAATCAACAACAAGTGGGACACAATCATGAAGTGGAACGACATTTATTGGATATTTCAAACTTTTTTAACAAATCAAAAACTGAAAAATTGGGTGTGCAAAATTATTCAGCCCCCTTAAGTTAATACTTTGTAGCGCCACCTTTTGCTGCGATTACAGCTGTAAGTCGCTTGGGGTATGTCTCTATCAGTTTTGCACATCGAGAGACTGAATTTTTTTCCCATTCCTCCTTGCAAAACAGCTCAAGCTCAGTGAGGTTGGATGGAGAGCATTTGTGAACAGCAGTTTTCAGTTCTTTCCACAGATTCTCGATTGGATTCAGGTCTGGACTTTGACTTGGCCATTCTAACACCTGGATATGTTTATTTTTGAACCATCCCATTGTAGATTTTGCTTTATGTTTTGGATCATTGTCTTGTTGGAAGACAAATCTCCGTCCCAGTCTCAGGTCTTTTGCAGACTCCATCAGGTTTTCTTCCAGAATGGTCCTGTATTTGGCTCCATCCATCTTCCCATCAAGTTTAACCATCTTCCCTGTCCCTGCTGAAGAAAAGCAGGCCCAAACCATGATGCTGCCACCACCATGTTTGACAGTGGGCACGGTGTGTTCAGGGTGATGAGCTGTGTTGCTTTTACGCCAAACATAACGTCTTGCATTGTTGCCAAAAAGTTCAATTTTGGTTTCATCTGACCAGAGTACCTTCTTCCACATGTTTGGTGTGTCTCCCAGGTGGCTTGTGGCAAACTTTAAACAACACTTTTTATGGATATCTTTAAGAAATGGCTTTCTTCTTGCCACTCTTCCATAAAGGCCAGATTTGTGCAATATACGACTGATTGTTGTCCTATGGACAGAGTCTCCCACCTCAGCTGTAGATCTCTGCAGGTCATCCAGAGTGATCATGGGCCTCTTGGCTGCATCTCTGATCAGTCTTCTCCTTGTATGAGCTGAAAGTTTAGAGGGACGGCCAGGTCTTGGTAGATTTGTAGTGGTCTGATACTCCTTCCATTTCAATATTATCGCTTGCACAGTGCTCCTTGGGATGTTTAAAGCTTGGGAAATCTTTTTGCATCCAAATCCGGCTTTAAACTTCTTCACAACAGTATCTCGGACCTGCCTGGTGTGTTCCTTGTTCTTCATGATGCTCTCTGCGCTTTTAACGGACCTCTGAGACTATCACAGTGCAGGTGCATTTATACGGAGACTTGATTACACACAGGTGGATTGTATTTATCATCATTAGTCATTTAGGTCAACATTGGATCATTCAGAGATCCTCACTGAACTTCTGGAGAGAGTTTGCTGCACTGAAAGTAAAGGGGCTGAATAATTTTGCACGCCCAATTTTTCAGTTTTTGATTTGTTAAAAAAGTTTGAAATATCCAATAAATGTCGTTCCACTTCATGATTGTGTCCCACTTGTTGTTGATTCTTCACAAAACAATACAGTTTTATATCTTTATGTTTGAAGCCTGAAATATGGCAAAAGGTCGCAAAGTTCAAGGGGGCCGAATACTTTCGCAAGGCACTGTATATATGTAGTTGAAGTCGGAAGTTTAGTTTTTCAACCACTCCACAAATTTCTTGTTAACAAACTGTAGTTTTGGCAAGTCGGTTAAGACATCTACTTTGTGCATGACACAATTCATTTTTCCAACAATTGTTTACAGACAGATTATTTAACTTATAATTCACTGTATCACAATCCAATGGGTCAGAAGTTTACATACACTAAGTTTGCCTTTAAACAGCTTGGAAAATTACAGAAAATGATGTCATGGCTTTAGAAGCTTCACATCATTTGAGTCAATTGGAGGTGTACCTGTGGATGTATTTCAAGGCCTACCTTCAAACTCAGTGCCTCTTTGCTTGACATCATGGGAAAATCAAAAGAAATCAGCCGAGACCTCAACAAGAACAAAAAATTGTAGACCTTCAGAAGTCTGGTTCATCCTTGGGAGCAATTTCCAAATGCCTGAAGGTACCACATTCTGTACAAACAATAGTACACAAGTATAAACACCATGGGACCACGCAGCCGTCATACCGCTCAGGAAAGAGGAGCGTTCTGTCTCCTAGAGATGAACGTACTTTGGTGCGAAAAGTGCAAATCAATCCCAGAACAACAGCAAAAGATCTTGTGATGATGCTGGAGGAAACAAGTACAAAAGTATCGTTATCCACAGTAAAATAAGTCCTATATCGACATAACCTGACAGGCTGCACAGAAAGAATGAAGCCACTGCTCCAAAACCGCCATAAAAAGCCAGGCTACGGTTTGCAACTGCACATGGGGACAAATATCTACTTTTTGGAGAAATGTCCTCTGGTCTGATGACACAAAATAGAACTGTTTGGCCTTAATGACCATCGTTATGTTAGGAGGAAAAAGGGGGAGGCTTGCAAGCCGAAGAACACCATCCCAACCGTGAAGCACGGGGGTGGCAGCATCATGTGTTGGGGGTGCTTTGCTGCAGGAGGGAGTGGTGCACTTCAGAAAATAGATGGCATCATGAGGAAAGAAAATGATGTGGCTATATTGAAGCAACATCTCAAGACATCAGTCAGGAAGTTAAAGCTTGGTCAAAAATTGGTCTTCCAAATGGACAATGACACCTAGCATACTTCCAAAGTTGTGGCAAAATGGCTTAAAGACAACGAAGTCAAGATATTGGAGGCCATCACAAAGCCCTGACCTCAATCGTATAGAAAATATCTGGGCAGAACTGAAAAAGTTTGTGCGAGCAAGGAGGCCGACAAACCTGATTCAGTTACACCAGCTCTGTCAGGAGGATTGGGCCAAAATCCACCCAACTTATTGTCAGAAGCTTGTGGAAGGCTACCTGAAACATTTGGCACAAGTTAAACCATTTAAAGACAATGCTGCCACATACTAATTGAGTGTATGTAAACTTCTGACCGAACGGGAATGTGATGAAAGAAAGAAAAGCTGAAATAAATCCTTCTCTACTATTATTCTGACATTTCACATTCTTAAAATAAGTGGGGATCCTAACTGACCTAAGACAGGAAACTATATGACAGACAAAATGAGAAGAAGAAAAAAATCCAGAAAATCACATTGTAGGATTTTTAATGAATTTATTTGCAAATTATGGTGGAAAATAAGTATTTGGTCAATAACAAAAGTTTCTCAATACTTTGTTATATACCCTTTGTTGGCAATGACAGAGGTCAAACGTTTTCTGTAAGTCTTCACAAGGTTTTCACACACTGTTGCTGGTATTTTGGCCCATTCCTCCATGCAGATCTCCTCTAGAGCAGTTATGTTTTGGGGCTGTTGTTGGGCAAAACGGACTTTCAACTCCCTCCAAAGATTTTCTATGGGGTTGAGATCTGGAGACTGGCTAGGCCACTCCAAGACCTTGAAATGCTTCTTACGAAGCCACTCCTTCGTTGCCCGGGCGGTGTGTTTGGGATCATTGTCATGCTGAAAGACCCAGCCACGTTTCATCTTCAATGCCCTTGCTGATGGAAAGAGGTTTTCACTCAAAATCTCATGATACATGGCCCCATTAATTCTTTCCTTTACACGGATCAGTCGTCCTGGTCCCTTTGCAGAAAAACAGCCCCAAAGCATGATGTTTCCACCCCCATGCTTCACAGTAGGTATGGTGTTCTTTGGATGCAACTCAGCATTCTTTGTCCTCCAAACACGACGAGTTGAGTTTTTACCAAAAAGTTATATTTTGGTTTCATCTGACCATATGACATTCTCCCAATCTTCTTCTGGATCATCCAAATGCTCTCTAGCAAACTTCAGACGGGCCTGGACATGTACTGGCACTGCAGGATTTGAGTCCCTGGCGGCGTAGTGTGTTGCTGATGGTAGGCTTTGTTACTTTGGTCCCAGCTCTCTGCAGGTCATTCACTTGGTCCCCTCGTGTGGTTCTGGGATTTTTGTTCACCGTTCTTGTGATCATTATGACCCCACGGGGTGAGATCTTGCGTGGAGCCCCAGATCGAGGGAGATTATCAGTGGTCTTGTATGTCTTCCATTTCCTAATAATTGCTCCCACAGTTGATTTCTCCAAACCAAGCTGCTTACCTATTGCAGATTCAGTCTTCCCAGCCTGGTGCAGGTCTCCAATTTTGTTTCTGGTGTCCTTTGATAGCTCTTTGGTCTTGGCCATATTGGAGTTTGGAGTGTGACTGTTTGAGGTTGTGGACAGGTGTCTTTTATACTGATAACAAGTTCAAACAGGTGCCATTAATACAGGTAACGAGTTGAGGACAGAGGAGCCTCTTAAAGAAGAAGTTACAGGTCTGTGAGAGCCAGAAATCTTGCTTGTTTGTAGGTGACCAAATACTTATTTTCCACCATAATTTGCAAATAAATTCATTCAAAATCCTACAATGTGATTTTCTGGATTTTTTTTATTCTCATTTTGTCTGTTATAGTTGAAGTTTACCTATGATGAAAATTACAGGCCTTTCTCATCTTTTTAAGTGGGAGAACTTGCACAATTGGTGGCTGACTAAATACTTTTTTGCCCCACTGTATGTACAGTATATATATATAATCACACACACTGCTGAGTTCCAAACTGCCTCTGAAAGCAACATCAGCACAAGACTGTTCGTCGGGAGCTTCATGAAATGGGTTTCCATGGCCGAGCAGCCACACACAAGCCTAAGATCACCATGCACAATGCCAAGAGTTGGCTGGAGTGGTGTAAAGCTTGCCGCCATTGGACTCTGGAGCAGTGGAAACGTGTTTTCTGGAGTGATTTTAATTTTTTTACCTTTATTTAACTAGGCAAGTCAGTTAAGAACAAATTCTTATTTTCAATGACGGCCTAGGAACAGTGGGTTAACTGCCTGTTCAGGGGCAGAACGACAGATTTGTACCTTGTCAGCTCGGGGGTTTGAATTGCGACCTTCCGGTTACTAGTCCAACGCTCTAACCACTAGGCTACCCTGCCCTACCCTGATGGTGAATAACGCTTCACCATCAGGCAGTCCGACAGACGATTTTGGGTTCGGCGGATGACAGGAGAACGCCCCAATGCATATTGCAACCTGTAATAATGAAATAATGGTCTGGGGCTGTTTTTCATGGTTCGGGCTAGGCCTCTTAGTTCCAGTGACGGGAAATCTTAACACTACAGCATACAAAGACATTCTAGACGATTCTGTGCCTCCAACTTTGTGGAAACAGTTTCAAGGCCCTTTCCTGTTTCAGCATGACAATGCCCCGTGCACAAACAGAAATGGTTTGTCGAGATCGGTGTGGAAGAACTTGACTGGCCTCCATAGAGCCCTGACATCAAATTCATCGAACACCTTTGGGATGAATTGAAACTCTGACTGCGAACCAGGACTTATTGCCCAACATCACTGCCCAACCTCACTAATGCTCTTGTGGCTGAATGGAAGCAAGTCCCCGCAGCAATGTTCCAACATCTAATGTAAAGCCTTCCCAGAAGAGTGGAGGCTGTTATACCAGCAAAGGGGGGACCAACTACATATTAATGCCCATGATTTTGGAATGAGATGTTCAACGAGCAGGTGTCTACATACTTTTTTTCATGTAGTGTGTATATACAATGCCATCGGAAAGTACTCAGACCCCTTTCCACATTTTGTTACGTTACAGCCTTATTATAAAATGGCTTAAATAGTTTTTTTCCTCCTCATTAATCTACACACAATAGCCACTCCTGCGTTGTCTTGGCTGTGTGCTTATGGTCGTTGTCCTGTTGGAAGGTGAACCGTCGTCTCCAGTCTGAGGTCCTGAACACTCTGAAGCAAGTGTTGATCAAGGAGCTCTCTGTACTTTGCTCCGTTCATCTTTCCCTCGATCCTGACTAGTGTCCCAGACCCTGCCGCTGAAAAACATCTCCACAGCATTATGCTGCCACCACCATGCATCACGGTAAGGATGGTGCCAGGGCTGTCTTGTGCCTTTTACTGAGGAATGGCTTCCGCCTGGCCACTCTAGGCCTGATTGGTGGAGTGCTGCAGAGATGGTTGTCCTTCTGGAAGGTTCTCCCATCTCCACAGAGGAACTCTAGAGCGCTGTCAGAGTGACCATCTGGTATTTGGTCACCTCCCTGACCAAGGGCCTTCTCCCCCGATTGCTCAGTTTGGCCATGCGGCCAATTCTAGGACGTGTCTTGGTGGTTCCAAATTTCTTCCATTGAAGAATGACAGAGGGCACTGTGTTCTTGGACCTTCATGCTGCAGAGTTTTTTGGTACCCTTTCCATGTCTCATAGTAAAGGGTCTGAATACTTATGTAAATAAGGTATTTCTGTTTTTATTTATAATAAATGTGCAACATTTTCTGAACATATTTTCGCTTTGTCATTATGGGATAGTGTGTAGATTGATGAGGAACATTTTTATTTAATACATTTTAGAATAAGGCTGTAATGTAAAAAAATATGGAAAAAGTTCTGAATATTACCTGGCACTGTATATTCTACAGACCCTAGTAAGTAATCCCAACCCCTTTTACACAGGCACAAATATTGTTTTTCCTGTACACTGCTATATTTGTACCACAGTGTCTTTATAACTCATCTTCTGCACACCTATCTCTCCAGTGTTAAATTGCTATATTGTAATTATTTCACCACTATGGCCTACTTATTGTCTTGCCTCCCTTATCCTACCTCATTTGCACACACTGTATATAGACTTTTTCTATTGTATTATTGACTGCATGTTTGTTTATTCCATGTGTAACTCTGGGTTGTTGTTTGTGTCGCACTGCTTTGCTTTATCTTGGCCAGGTCGCAGTTGTAAATGAGAACTTGTTCTCAACTAGCCTACCAGGTTAAATGAAGGTGAAATTAAAATAATGCCATATGTTGTTTTTGCCTGATGTCTAGTCTGCATTTTCAGTACTTGATGCACATGTGCTTTGCAAGGCTGCAAAAAGGTTTGCAGCATGGATAAGGTTATTTTCGCTATCTAGAAAACTATCTAGAAAAGTGGTTAGCTTTTTTGTTAGATAGCAAGCTAACTGGCTTGACTGTTTATGAACTTCCGTTTGTACCACCACAGTCAAGCAATTCATTACACAGAACGCACCACAACCTTGAGTTGCGGACTACTTCATTGACAATTCATAGTGGATATGAGGCTTGAAGATTAAGCCAATATGTAATGCATATACAGTGATTTGCATTGGGGGCATTTATTTGACATTGGAACATGTTTTAAAACCAACATTTAATGCAAATGTGAATTAGATATGAACAAATATCATTGTTAATGTTTAGACAAATATTTTTCATACATTATTCATAAATACAGGTTTAAAATACTATAGGTTAATGACACTTTTCTATTACGTGGAGGACTTTAATTTGAACACTTTATAAATTCCGTGACCCGGAAGTACTTCAGTGTTGCTGACGAGGTGCTGATGGGTCGATGTCAACTGGATGAAAATACAAGATCTATCGCTTCAATACACTGGTAAGGTTGTATGAAGCCCTTCAGTCTGCACATGAACTAAATTGGAACTAGTAGCTAGTTTTGGCGTATGTATTATTTTCAGGCATGACGTGCGATTTGCCAAGTTAGCAGGACTGAACTAGCTAGCTAGCTAACACGAATCATATCAGATAATAAATTACCTAGCTAGCCAACTTGGTTAATAGCTTTTATTGCAGTGATTATTGGCTGTTTTTAAATTGATAGAGTAGGCTTGATAGTTAGCGTTAGCTGTGACGAGGTAGTATTTCTAACCTATAACGGTATTATACACACATACTATATTACATCAGAGTTTCTAAATCCAGAGGCGCAAATTGCGAGACTTCCGGGAACGTTCGCGAAACAGACCAGGCCTGGGTTTGAGAAAGCAATGAGAGAAGTGAAAATAATTCTTCCTTAATTTTTTTCCGAAAACTAAAGACACAACCCTAGATTTGAGCCAATGTCTTAAGTAGTTTAACATGTTATTACTCCAACCTTGTGAAAGTGACAAACTGGCACGTTTTCGTCAAGAACAACTTTAGATCAAAGGAGTGCCTTTGATTTGACTGCGTGCGCATGCGCTGTTTGGCGTGAGACGACCGATCCGATGACGTGTTTGTGCGCATGCGCTTAGCTATTCAACGTCGCCATGACATCGCCTACAAGTTTTTATTTTTTTTTATTTTTTTAAATTGTATATATATATATATATGCTATATTTTTTATATATATATATATAGGCTATATTTTTTATATATATTTATTATTATTATTATTTTTTGTTTTTTTAACATCGCCTACAAGTGTGATTGGGAATTCCTAATGGAGAATCAGTTTCTGCCTGTCTTTGGTTACATGTCTGAACCAGAATCTGGGTTTACAGGGGATGTTGAATATGGCGATTCTCCATTAAACCCGTGGCTTTTGTTTAATGTCAAATCAGGTACAATAAGTTTTATATTTGATATTCGTTTTTTCTATCATCGATAGCTATTGAGCCAAGCATGCCATGACTATGAAAATCGAGGGAGGCTATACGGTATCGCCTGGTGCCCAAATTGATGACGTTACGTCGTGCAGAGAGTCCATCCTGATGAGCCTTTCCCAGCCAACAACAAATATTCCCACAACTTTAGAATTTTCCCTTAAAGTGGGAACTGACAACGTTTTAATTACTTTGCATCGAGGAACACAAGCATTTCGCAACACCCGCAATAACCTGCTAAATATGTTATTTGATATGAAACACACTTAAATCAGTGAAATATAAATTTCCCAGTTTATGCTGCAAAACCAACTTTATAAGAGGTTTTAAAAATAGGTTATGTTTGAATAAACATTGCATGATGTACACTAAGGCATTGTCAGAATAGATGGATGCTGTTCAATGCATGATTAATATAATTTGCCAATAACTTTCTTGGTAGTCCAAAAAATATAGCTATCAGGTTGTAAATCACAGCTGGCCTGGTACATTTATTTGCAGCCTCCATTCAGAATGCACTGTTTGTTTCAATGACTCAATATTTTTGACAAAAATGGACGAATGTAACTCAGGTTGGGAATGTCAAAATCATCAAACTAGCAAGGGCAAGGATCACAAGTCAGTTATAATGTGGCTAATAGGCTAGCGTATCTATTAGGCTTGGGCGGTATACCTTTGGAAATAGCCACAGGGTGGTATTTGGAAATAGCCACAGGGTGGTTTTTCAACACTGTTTACTATTACTTTAGTTTTTAAAGAAATGTTAATATTTGTAGCTTATTTTTAAGTAAATACCTGCAGCCAACTTGTGCAATGTGTAAGGAGATAAAGCATGTTCTTCATTTCACCTTTCACATTATGGAGCTTTATACTTCCCCAGAACAGTTGAGGTTTTGAGTGCTTGTTTGTAAATTCCACTACTGGAGAAAACAGGAGAAGGTGAGTCCAGCTGTGTATTGACAGGGGTTGCATTTTATATTGAAAGGTAAGGATTTTTGTTGCTTCAATATTGTGATCAGGGACTTACAACCATAGTTTAACTTCACAGAAAATACATCAGTGCAACACATTCTGCTGAAAATAGCTTAATTTTCATGAACAGAAATGAAACGCTGTTTGGCTGGCAAGCCTCACAAAATTAGTTGCTTGGCCATCGTATTTCTAATGTTTATCATAGAAAAAATGTAGCCAGCAACATTTCCTAATGTTTTGCTTAAAGTTAATCTTGAGTTTTTTACTGGAGAAATGTAGGCTGGCTACACCAACAAAAGTGCTGGAGACAAAAGCTACATGTCAGTCAGAGCGCTGTCTGCTGTTGGAATGGCCGTTTTGTGAATTCTCATCTGAGCGGAGAAGTGCAACTGAAGCACAATTAGTCTGATGCACAGCAGAAATTAAAATTTTAGATCTGCATTTACTAAACACAGCATGATATTTCTGACATGCATTATCTTTCCCCTGTGTGAAAAATGAATCATTTTGTGTTAATGTGAGGTCTTGGGTATGACGATACAAGCCTGGCACACCTGTATTTGGGGAGTTTCTACCATTCTTCTCTGCAGATCCTTTCAAGCTCTGTCAGGTTGGATGAGAAGCGTTGCTGCACGGCTATTTTCAGGTCGCTCCAGAGATGTTCGATCAAGTTCAAGTCCGGGCTCTGGCTTGGCCACTCAAGGACATTCGGAGACTTGTCCCAAAGCCACTCCTGCGTTGTCTTGGCTTTGTGCTTAGGGTTGTTGTCTTATTGTACTTGATATGACGCTCACCTCAATTTGAGGTCCTGCGTGCTCTGGAGCAGGTTTTCATCAAGGATCTCTCTGTACTTTGCTCCGTTCATCTTTGCCTTGATCCTGACTAGTCTCCTAGTCCCTGCCCCTGAAAAACATCCCCACACCATGCTTCACCGTAGGGATGGTGCCAGGTTTCCTCCAGACTTGGCATTCGGGCCAAAGTGTTCAATCTTGGTTTCATCAGACCAGAGAATCTTGTTTCTCATGGTCTGAGAGTCTAAGTGCCTTTTGGCAAACTCCAAGCAGACTGTCATGTGACTTCCACCTGGTCACTCTACCATAAAGGCCTAATTGGTGGAGTGCTGCAGAGATGGGAGAACCTTCCAGAAAGACAACTATCTCCACAGAGGAACTTTGGAGCTCTGTCAGAGTGACCATCGGGTTCTTGGTCACCTTCATGACCAAGGCCCTTTCCCCTGATTGCTCAGTTTGGCCGGGCTGCCAGCTTTAGGAGGGAGTCTTGCTTGTACCAAACTTCTTCCATTTAAGAATGATGGAGAACACTGTGTTCTTGGGGGCCTTCAATGCTGCAGACTGTTTTTTTGTTACCTTTCCCCAGATCTGTGCCTCGACACAATCCTTTCTCGGCGCTCAACGGACAATTCCTTTGACCTCATGGCTTGATTTTTGCAACTGTGGGACCTTATGCAGACAGGTGGGTGCCTTTCCAAATCGTGTACAATCAATTGAATTTACCACAGGTAGACTCCAAGTTGTGAAAACATCGAGGCTCCATGGATACAGGATGCACCTGAGTTACATTTTGAGTCTCATAGCAAAGGGTCTGAATACTTCTGTGATTTATTTTTTTATTTTCATATATTTGTAAACAATTTTGGCTGTAACGTAATAAAAGGTGGAAAAAGTCAAGGGATCTGAATACTTTCCGAATACACTGTGTATATATATATTGAACAAAAATAAACGCAACATGCAACAATTTCAAAAATAATTGACTGAGTTACTCTTAATATATGGAAATCAGTCAATTTAAATAAATTCATTAGGCCCTAATCTAAGGATTTCACATGAGTGGGCAGGGGTGCAGCCATGGGTGGGCCTTGGAGGGCATAGGCCCACATACTGCGGAGCCAGGCCCGGCCAATCAGAATTAGTTTCTCCCCAGGAAAGGGCTTTATTTTTATTTTTTTCTCATGAAACATGGCACTTTACATGTTGCATTTTATATTTTTGTTCAGTGTAATATGAATAAATAAAACTAGACATTTTTAGCCAACGGTCTGCTCTGTTGCATGATCCTCATTGCTTTCCAACATTGTTTTTATGTACAGTGATTTTATGAATTTTAGATCTGTTATCTCAACTGTCCCAGAGTTGGTTTTGAACCGTAGACATGTTTTCATCGTCCAAAGGGCAATGGGTAATTTCGAGCCCTGGAGGGAATTCTTTTATAAAGCCATTACAAGTATTTGGCTGTTATTGTAATGTTGGAATATTTTATATGCTACCAAGGGTTGCCAACCATTCTCCAGGAGAGCCTTAAAGGGGCAGTGTTGTATTTTGAGACAGGCTTGAATATGCGAAGAAGCCAATAGGCAGAGGGTAACCTTTAGAAAAATTATGGTTAAAAAAAAGATAGTAATGCATTTGATTTTGTATTGGTTCCTTGCATCATACACAAGTAAAAACATTTATTTTGTTTTTTTTTGGACAATAAAAACATCTTGTCCAATGTAAAAGTGGCAAAAAAAAAGTAAATGTTAAGCCCTGACATTTTTATTGCAACGGTGCAAGAATATTCCGACTTAGTTTTCTGAGAGTTGGGAGAATCGCCCATCAACATCATACCAAACAAACACAGAACATGGTTGCCGTGTTCTCAGAATATAATTATTTTTTTGTAGACACATTTCATGGGAATGTTGCAAGAACATTCATGTGTCCAATGTTGTTTACAGGGCTTGACATGAACTTTTTTTGCCATTTGTCTTTCGGAACCCCCCAGAAAAAGCTCTGTAACACCATCAACCAAATGGGTGACTGAAAATTATATGTTATCGCCCTGTAGCGTCCATGCCAATT
The DNA here is from genome assembly GCF_057628025.1 of Oncorhynchus mykiss. Classification (NCBI taxonomy): domain Eukaryota; kingdom Metazoa; phylum Chordata; class Actinopteri; order Salmoniformes; family Salmonidae; genus Oncorhynchus; species Oncorhynchus mykiss. The sequence continues at coordinate 62,465,209 of NC_143022.1, forward strand.
GTTTTTGACTGTTACGGATTTGGCTGGCATGCTACGGGAGGGACGAGAGGAGCCAAATCTTTTTCGATCAGCCTATTCCACTGGTGGAGTTGTGGCCTGAAAGACGAGTAGTAGTCTAGGCCTGTCTGTGTGCCGACGCTTACAGATGGAGCGGCTGACACAGTCAGCAAGCCTCGCTGGCTGTGCGTCTTGGAATCGGCTAAACTTTGGACATTGAGATATTAGATAAATGATAGAGAAGAAGAAGCCTTGAATAGGAAGAGTGGAAGAGAGTGGGTTTTGTGTAAATGATCATGGGCCTAGCCAGAACCATGAAAAACAGCCCCAGACCGTTATTCCTCCTCAACCAAACGTTACAATTGTTACTGCATTGGGGCAGGTAGCGTTCTCCTGGCATCTGCCAAACCCAAATTTGTCCGTCAGACTGCCAGATGGTGACGTGTGACTCATCACTCCAGAGAACGCGAAACGCGTAACCCCGGTTCAATGAACCAAGCATGTATTTATTTTATTTTTTTCAGAGTTTCTCTCGCGACCACTGCTCCAGAGTTCAATAGCGGCGAGCTTTACACCACTCCAGCCGATGCTTGGTATCGCGCATGTTGATCTTAGGTTCGTGTGCGGGACTGCTCGACCATGGAACATTTTCATGAAGCTTCCGACGAACAGTTCTGTGCTGACGTTGCTTGCATAAGCAGTTTGGAACTCTTTAGCGAGTGTTGCAACCGAGAACAGACTATTTTTACTCGCTACGCCCTTCAGCTCTCACTGGTCCTGTTCTGTGATCTTGTGTGGCCTACACTTCGCGGCTGAGCCTTTGTTGCTCCTAGATGTTTCCACTTCACAATAACGGCATTTACAGTTGACCGGGGCATCTCGAGGAGGGCAGAAATTTGACACACTGACTTGTTGGAAAGGTGGCATCCTATGATGATGGCACGTTGAAAGTCACTGAGTTCTTCAGGAAGGCCATTCTACTGCCAATGTTTGTCTACGGAGATTGCATGGTTGTGTGCTCAATTTTATAAACCTGTCAGCAACTAGTGTTGCTGAAATAGCAAAATACACTAATTTGAAGGGGTGGATGGAGAAGAATCTACACTTGTTTTTTGTCAAATAAAAAATATGATTTCAGATTTCAATATTTTATAGCTCTTAAACAAAGCGTGCCATGACTATGAAAATGATATATTCTGAATTGGGAGGATGGAGAAAAATCCACACCTTTTTTGTTTGTTTGAACTCCTGAAGAAAATGTAATTATTCAATAGCTCTTCAAAAAAGTGTGACGTGACTATGACTGTTATAGATTCTAAATCGGGAGGATGGAGAAAAATACATGCCATTTTGGTGTGTGAATTTGTTATAAACAACATTTGTGGGAGTGGGGGCTATGACTATGAAAATGATATATTCTGAATCGGGAGGATAGAGAAAAGTCCATGCCTTTTTTTTTTTTTCTGATTTTGATTTCAACCTTCAATAGCTCTTAAACTATGTATTCTGAATTAGAATAGAGGATAGAGAAGAATCTATACTTTTTTTCTGGGGGGGTAAAAACAAAAGGTATCCATTCTCAAAAGGTCAAAATTAAAAAGTTACATGCAACTGAAAAAATGCCTTTTCTGGAAAAAGTATTGTTTTTGACCTAGTACGCATGCACAAAATCCACCTCCAGTAAAATCACTCATTACTGCCACACACAGGTCGGCTGGTCCAGCAGCAGGAAAGGTCATTGATTATCACCTACAGCAGTGTGTGAATGTCATATCGATCTATTGTTTCACCCGTGCTACACGGAATGCAATATTTCATGCAAGTAGATTAAGTAGACCATATAGGGTACTTTTTTACAGTTGTATGTTTCTAGATGGCTTTATTTAGTGTGTTTTCATTCAATTGTTTTATACTGCAGGAGGTGTAGAAGAGATGGATTTGGCGCATGCAGAATACTTAGATTCTATCCAGACAAGGCATAGTGGGTGTAGCCAATGGCATGGTCTCAGACAATTTTAAAGGCCTGGCTCTTGGCTAAAGTTTTTAAACCTGTTTGGCGCAGGCGTGCCGATAGCGACCGACCTCGACAACATCCAGTGAAATTGCAGAGCGCCAAATTCATAAACATTTCATAAAAATACAAGTGTTATACATCGTTCTACCATCCCACCTGCCCAACATCCGGTGAAATTGCAGAGGGCGAATTCAAACTACAGTATTATAAATATTTAACTTTCATAAAATTACAAGTGTAATACATCAAAATAAAGCTTAACTTCTTGTTAAACCAACCGCCGTGTTTCAAAAAGGCTTTACGGCGAAAGCAAACCCTGCGATTATCTGAGGACAGTGCCCTGCATACAAACACATGAAAAACATATTTCAACCAGGCAGGTGCCTGGAAAGTCAGAAATAGCGATATTAAAAGTGCCTTACCTTTGATCTTCTTCAGTTGGCACTCCAAAAGGTCCCAGTTGCATCACAAATGGTCCTTTTGTTCGATAATGTCCTTCTTTATATCTATAAAAACTCAGTTAAGCTGGCTTGCTTCAGTCAATAATCCACCCAGTTTCCCTCCATCAAAATGTATAAAAAATGAATCCCAAACGTTACTAATAAACTATTCCAAACAAGTCAAACAACGTTTATAATCAAACCTTAGGTACCCTAATACGTAAATAAATGATACAATTTAAGGTCGGTGAATTGTTATTGGTTTTACCGGAGAAAAATACCAAAGAACGTGCTCTCTTCCACGTGCTTGGAAACACTACAGACAAAATGGGAGCCACCTTGAAAAACTACAATTTCTGGCTCATTTTTCCAAAAACCAGCCTGAAACTCTTTCTAAAGACTTTTGACATATAGTGAAAGCCCTAGGAACTGCAATCTGGGAGGACTTTGCCTTATTATCAAAGTGATAGCCATTGAAAATAGAGGTAGGCTGATTTTTTGTTTTGATTTTTTGGGGGGATGGTTTGTCCTCGGTTTCGCCTGCCATATCAGTTCTGTTATACTCAGACATAATTTTAACAGTTTTAGAAACTTTAGAGTTTTCTGTCCAAATCTACCAATTATATGCATATCCTAGCTTCTGGGCTTTAGTAACTGGCAGTTTACTTTGTGCACCTCATTCATCCAAACTTCCGAATACTGCTCCCTAGCCTAAAAAAGCTAAAGCTAATTTATGACAATTCTACACATTTTGCCATGGGTAGAGACAACATTTTACAGTTTTAAAGTGAATTTCCTGCATTTCTACACATTTTGTCATGGGGTTGAGAGAGAATTTGTGGCTTTGAAGCTAATTTCCTACACATTTTGCCATGCCTTATGCCGTGTTCCAATTCTGAGTGACTAAAACATTTTTTTTTAATTCATTGCGCCGTTACTTGAATTTTAGATTTTCCCTGACTCTTAGTTTTATTTAGGTGATTGTTAGTTCTCAGATGATCTTGTATAAAAAAAATATAGCTCCATCTTTATACAGTTTGCACTGAAAATGTTTTACCACCCGAAAATTGTGTTTTTAAATTGAATACAAATTGTAATATTTTTTTTTTTGTAGTGGTGGCAACGATTTGGCAGCCCACCGCTGGTAAATTAATATATGGAAAGCACTGCTTCATCTTTTGTTCTCTCACTCTGTAACTGTGTGTGTGTGTGTGTGTGTGTGTGTGTGTGTGTTGTAGGTGAGTTTGGGTGAGGATGACGATGACTCACGTGGGGGCAGTAGTTGGTGCAGTAACTGCAGTGATGGCCATCCTGCTGCACTCCTCCATTCACAAGATAGAGGAGGGGCACCTAGCTGTTTACTACAGGTATGATCCATGACCCCCAACCCTCTGTCATCCATTCACCAGGTAGTGAAGTACTGTGAAAAGTAGATTCATATTATTGGTTCATTTCTGTGTTTTAGAGGAGGAGCTTTGCTAACTGCACCCAACGGCCCTGGATACCACATTATGATGCCCTTTCTTACCACCTACAGATCAGTACAGGTACTATCTGACCCCTAAACCCTGACCCCTGACTTCTAACTCTGGATACCACATCATGCTGGCCTTTATTACATCTACAGATCAGTTCTAAAAAAACTTTCTCTTCCAGACGACTCTTCAAACTGATGAGATAAAGAACGTGCCTTGTGGAACTAGGTAAATCTAGAACCGTTGCATGGTGTTTCTGAAAGGTGTTTGTGTGTGCTTGTGTGGCGGAGGACGTTGACCATGTTCGTGACCATGTTTCTGATATGTTCTCTCCACAGTGGGGGAGTGATGATCTACTTTGACCGTATAGAGGTGGTCAACATGCTGGTGCCCTCATCTGGTAAGACCTTTAGAACTACTAGCTAACAGAGTGGATCCCTAGGACACCTACGTTGTCCCTGTTGCTATGTAGTTGGAAAGGGGGGGGTGACGTTTCTACTTTCCTAGTGTATACTAACCTCTCTCTCTCTCTTCACAGTGGTGGACACAGTGAAGAACTATACAGCTGATTATGACAAAACTCTAATTTTCAACAAGATTCACCACGAACTCAACCAATTCTGCAGCGTACACACTTTACAGGAGGTCTACATCGAGCTGTTTGGTGAGCACTCACACGCTCACTTGTATATCTGCTGAGACACTTTCTATACATCAGTCTAACTCTTTTTTTTTCCCCTCCTGCGTCTTGGTTTGTCAGATATCATTGATGAGAACCTGAAAATCGCTCTGCAGAAAGACCTAAACTCTATGGCGCCTGGACTAACGATACAGGTACACACACACACCAGGGTTGGGGTCAATCACACACACACACACACACACACACACACACACACACACACACACCAGGATTGGGGTTGATTCCATTCCAACTCAGGTGAGTGTGTGTTTGTGTCAGGGTTGGGGTCAATTCCCATTTAATTTAGTCAATTCAGGAAGTAAAGTGAAATTACCACTTTGCGCCAAGTTTACTTCCTGAATTGACTGAATTAAATGGGAATTGACCCCAACCCTGACACAAACACACACTCACCTGAGTGGTTGGGTGCATTCAGCAGGAAGCAATGTTTTGGAACATTCAGTTAATAATATGTTATGTAGAACAATAATGCCTCTCTGACATGTAGAATAAGGAATCGCATCAGTGCTATTTGTGGCACTTCTATCTGCAGCATTTGACAATCAGGGCCTAAAATTAACACCTGCCAAATGTGGGTAGATTTTGGCATTGGCAGGTAATATGTCTATTTCACCAGCCACGTTGGCGGTTGGTCTGTGTTCCACAGTGCCCAAGTATGATCACATTTATAGCAAAAATAAATGCTGCAGTACCTGTTTTCAAAGTATCTGGCGTTTTAGTTTCATAGCTGGTATATTAATCACACAAAGTCAAAGCACTAAACTGAACAAAAATATAATCTACTTTGACCATATAGAGGTGGTCAATACTCTCAAATTTTGTGCGTTGTGTGTTCTCATTTGCAACTGCGACCTGGCCAAGATGAAGCAAAGCAGTTCGACACATACAACAACACAGAGTTACACATGGATTAAACAAAACATAGTCAATAATACAGTAGAACAAAAAGTCTATATACAGGGAGTGCAAATGAAGTAAGATAAGGGAGTTAAGGCAATAAATAGGCCATGATTGCGAAGTAATTACAATATAGCAATTAAACACTGGAATGGTAGATGTGCAGAAGATGAATGTGCAAGTAGAGATACTGGGTTGCATATGGGCAAGATAAATAAATAAATACAGTATGGGGATGAGGTAGGTAGGTAGATGGGCTGTTTACAGATGGGCTATGTACAGGTGCAGTGATCTGTGAGCTGCTCTGACAGCTCATGCTTAAAGCAAGTGAGGGAGATGTGAGTCTCCAGCTTCAGAGATTTTTGCAGTTCGTTCCAGTCATTGGCAGCAGAGAACTGGAAGGAAAGATGACTAAAGGAGTAATTGGCTTTGGGGGTGACCAGTGAGATATACCTGCTGGAGCGCGTGCTATGAGTGGGTGCTGCTATGGTGGCCAGTGAGTTGAGATAAGGCGGGGCTTTACCTAGCAGAGACTTGTATATAACCTGTAGCCAGTGGGTTTGGCGACGAGTATGAAGCGAGGGCCAACCAACGAGAGTGTACAGGTCGCAGTGGTGGTTAGTGTATGGGGCTTTGGTGACAAAACGGATGGCACTGTGATAGACAGGTGCGGGCAGTGATCGATTTGAGTAGCATGCATTTAGTTTTACTTGCGTTTAAGAGCAGTTGGAGGCCACGGAAGGAGAGTTGTATGGCATTGAAGTTCGTCTGGAGATTAGTTAACACTGTCCAAAGCGGGGCCAGAAATTTACAGAATGGTGTTGTCTGCGTAGAGGTGGATCAGAGAATCACCAGCAGCAAGAGCGACATCATTGACGTATACAGAGAAGAGAGTCGGCCCGAGAATTGAACCCATTGGCACCCCCATAGAGACTGCCAGAGGTCCGGACAACAGGCCCTCCGATTTCACACACTGAATTCTATCAGAGAAGTAGTTGGTAAACCAGGCGAGGCAATCATTTGAGAAACCAAGGCTGTCGAGTCTGCCAATAAGAATGTGGTGATTGACAGAGTCGAAAGCCTTGGCCAGGTCGATAATACAGCTGCACAGTAATGTCTCTTATCGATGGCGGTTATGATTTCATTTAGGACCTTGAGCGTGGCTGAGGTTCACCCATGACCAGCTCTGATTCCAGATTGCATAGACATGACTCAAGTCACGTTACCATGGTAATCTCCCACCCTTAAAGGGGCAGGTGCCATGTTTCGTCTCTTCTGTGTTCTTTTGGTTAAAAGACTCGGGTCACAAAAAATGAAATTAAACAGTATACCACAATTCTTCTTACTAGTAATACATGTATTGTTTTAGAAACATTACAAAGCATGTTCTTTCCTGTTTTGTTAGTGTAATTGTAGGGGGAGGGATGTTGGGCTGGTTAAAAATCTGAGTGGCTGGTGGACCAAAAATGTAATGTTATGCCCTGCGTTCGGCTACTGAACGGAGCTCTGGTTTGTATATACTGAGTGTGTCTCTTATGTCCCAGGCTGTCCGAGTCACCAAGCCCAAAATCCCAGAGGCCATCAGGAGAAACTTTGAGCTCATGTGAGTGTTCTCACTCTTTCTTTTTCTCTTCTGTTCTCTCTCTATCATTTGTCCAGTGTCTCACTCTATTTTTTAGTTATTTCTATAAACCTCACTTTGTGTGTGTGTGTAACCTTTCTCTCTCTCTCACTGTGTGTGTAGGGAGGGGGAGAAGACTCGTCTGTTGGTAACGGTTCAGACTCAGAAGGTTGTGGAGAAAGAAGCTGAGACTGAGAGGAAGAAAGCCGTCATCGGTAACGTAGCAACACTCCATCTCATTAGTATACACACTTACAGTACACAACCAGTTGTGTATCTGAAATAACTGGAGAGCTAAGTGGAGTAAATAAACCGTAACACTATATACTCTCTCTTCTTTTCCCCACCGCACACCGCTGTCTTTCTCTCAGAGGCTCAGAAGGTGGCTGAAGTAGCACAGATTCATTTCCAACAGAAGGTGATGGAGAAAGAGACTGAGAAGAGGATCTCTGAAATAGAGGGTGTGTGTGTGTGTGTGTGTGTGTGTGTGTGTGTGTGTGTGTGTGTGTGTGTGGGGGGGGATGTGTGTGTGTGTGTGCATATTAATGAACTCTGTCTATTTCAGACACTGCGTTCTTGGCAAAAATGAAGGCCAGGGCTGATGCAGAGTATTATACAGCCGCTAAGTTTGCTGAAGCTAACAGGGTAAGACATGTCTGTGTGTGTGTGTGTGTGTGTGTGTGTGTGTATATATATATATATATATATATATATATATATATATATATATATATATATATACTCACTCTCTGACATCATCTCTCTCCCATCTTTCCAGTTGAAGTTAACACCCGAGTACCTTGAGTTGATGAAGTACCAGGCGATAGCAGCCAACAGTAAGATCTACTTCGGCCAGGACATCCCTAACATGTTTGTTGAGGGACACAGCCCTACCCAGGACCCTGAGCCCCCGAAAGCCTCTGAACAGGCCAGACACTAAGATCCGAGACTAGCTGTCTGTCTGTCTGTCAGTTGAAGGGTTTGAGGGACAAAGGGAGTTTGAGGAGTCATTCCCCTAATTGGGGTGCGTAAAGGCTTTAGTTTTAATTCTATCGGCCAGAGAGAGAGAGGGAGGGAGAAGGGGGATTGGTAAAGAAGGATGGGGAGAGGAAGGAGTGAGCGAGAAGCATGGAAAGAGAAATTCAGAAAAAAGTGAGGGGGGGGTGGGGGTCGCAGGGAGAGAGCGAGCGGGTCTGTCTACACCTGTGTTGAGCAGGCAGTCGGTGGGAAGGATCAGTAAGAGGCATTAATGCTGATATTTGGCCTGGGTTGAGTGTTAGGCAGGTGGCTCTCAGTCGCCCTGCTCTACATGTGCAGCTTTGCATCGGATGCAACTCTTGGCTTTGTTTTTTGGAATTGTATAATTTTTGTTGTTGTTTGATGCTTTATGCAAAATAATGAATTTAAATTGAACTTGAACATTAAGTTCAGCCTTACTGTCTAATTTGTTTTTAGCTTAACTAGAATGTAAAGAAGGCAACACTAATTCTGAACTAAAGGGTTTCTGGTTCTGATTCTAAATGGAGTTTGGTGTATTGGTACTCCGGTCTCTTTCTAGTCATCCACAGTTTGTGTGTTTGCACGTGTGAGAGAGCAAGAAAGGGGTGTGTGTGTGTGTGTGAGACTAAGGGAGAGCGAAAGGAAACGAGAAATTGTGTGTGAGCCCATACTCCATTCTTACCCCAGAGCAGATCTGAGCCAGGACAATGAGACACTACAAACCTTCAGTCTGTCTGTCGGCACACATGGGTTGGACTTCTCGTAAGCGCAGAAACACCCAGTGGAACTCCTTAGAACTCTTCTTAGAACCTATGTATGGGGGGGGGGGACTGATTAAAAATAGTTTTTCTGTAGAGGGCTGCGAGAGGACTGGCTTGTATTGCCATTCTAAGCTAAAGGGCTTCTGGGTAGTGTAGTCTTGGTGTGTATTTTCAGTCGGGAATCTAGTGTCAGTGGAATAGTTGTAGTTAAATGGGTTGATTCTCTGTTTGAGGCTGAGGTTAAACAAATGATCTAGGATCAGTTAAACTGGCTGGCAGAAGGACACTGAAGTCAGACTTGCCCTTTATTTTCTTTCTGTTTACTGTGAAACACCTCCAGTAGAGAATACAGGACTACTAATACAAGGGCTGTTGACGGTTTGCCTGGAACCACTACACTGTATGTCAGCCATGTGTGGCTATTGAATGCAAAACCAGACAAACCGGCTCCGACTACATTGACACAGGTAGAGCGGGAGGCCGATGCTTTTCTTGCGCCATCGTTCCGTTCAAACTGAGCTGGCTCTAATATTTTATTCTCACATGGTCCATTTCAAAGTTTTCAGCATAATTCCAGGCCAACAACTATGGTTGTGTAACCAGGCCAGCTCAGTACATCTTGATTTTACTTCACTCAGTTCAGCTCAGTAGTTTTTAGTTTGTATTTAGTAGGTAGAGAGGTAGCGTTAGTGTTAACTCTCAGGAAAGAGCTTGAGGTGACTAGTGACTTGGGCAGACAGCGTCATACTGTATTTTTTATATATATATATATATATATGTACACGTGTATATCTCATATACGTGTATATCTATATGGCTTGTATATCCCTATATGGTTCTTTATACAGAATGGCTGTAGTGCCACCTTCAGGCTCAGAAATTACAGGCGTAGGAATTGACAGGCTTACAGAGATAGACTTCGGTTCAGTAAAGCTACTCGGGCACTTCAGTAGATTAACCACCACTAACAGGGAAACTACTCTGGAGGAGTGTAACACAGTGGGTTCACAGAGTTAGCCAGCGAACTTTGAGAAACGCTCAGATGTAGGCTAGCTCTTGAATTTCCGGTTTGTTAAGAAAGAAACTCTATCAGTCGTTTGGAATGTTGAGTGAGTCAGTTACTGTGCCAATTTCAAGTGTATATAAACTTGAACATATGAATCCAGAATATTTAGGAAAGTTAGCTGGCGAACTCCTTCAATCCTGCCCTGTGACGTCACGCTACCGTGCTGCTGTTTACTGTACTTGATCTCACCAATCGTCTTTCTCCTATGGCATTGGTGGTGGGTTTAAATTAGAAAATGCAGAAAAGGATGGAATTAAATTTGTCATGGAAATAATTAACACGTTTTTGTGAATGTTACTTTTGTACAATTTTCATAATTTGAACTGTCTTATTTTAAAAGATTTATATGCAACAAAAAGTTCAAGTTTTGACAATGTTCGAATATGTAAAATAAAACCTATTTTGATACCACAATGTGTGTCTGTGTGTGATTTAAAACTGCAGCCTGAAGCTGGGTTTTGTCTAGGCACAAAATGGATGAAAATAGTCGGGAAACGGAGTGAGTGAAACGAGGTAGCCTACATCCTGAAAATGCTTCATTTTATGTTGTACATTTTAAAAACAGTGCCCTAGTGCAAGTGAAGTAAAAATGTTAAAGTACTACTTAAGTAGTTTTTGAAGGTATATGAACTTTTACTAAACTAAATTCCTAAAGAAAATAATGTACTTTTTACTTCATACATTTTCCCTGACACCCAATAACACTCATTACATTTTGAATGCTTAGCAGGACAGGATAATTGTCCACTCCATACACTTAACAAGGGAACATCCCTGGTCATCCCTACTGCCTCTGATCTGGTGGACTCACTAAACACGAATGCTTCGTTTATAAATTACAGTTCATTATGAAAGTATTCAGACCTCTTGACTTTCCACACTTTATGTTACAGCTTTATTCTAAATTGGATTTAATAAAAAAAATTTCTCCCATAAATCTACAAACAATACCCCATAATTATAAAGGAAACGTGGGTTTTTAGACATTTTTGCAATTATATTAAAATAAAACATTTACATAAGTATTCAGACCCTTTATTCAGTACTTTGTTGAAGCACCTTTGTCAGCTATTACAGCCTCAAGTCTTCTTTTGGTCTGACGCTACTAGCTTGCACAACCTGTATTTGGGGAGTTTCTCCTATTTTTTTTACAGATCTCAAGCTTTGTCAGGTTGGATAGGGAGCGTTGCTGCACAGCAATTTTCAGGTCTCTCCAGAGATGTTAAAGTCCGGGCTCTGGCTGGGCCACTTTTGAACATTCAGAGACTTATCCCAAAGCCACTTCTGCAATGTCTTGGCTGTGTGCTTCGGGTCGTTGTCCCGTTGGAAGGTGAACCTTAGCCCCAGTCTGGGGTCCTGAGCGCTCTGGAGAAGGTTTTCATCAAGGAACACTGTACTTTGCTCCGTCCATCTTTGCCTTGATCCTGACATGTCTCCCAGTCCCTGCCGTTGTGAAACATCCCCCACAGCATCATGCTGCCACCACCATGCTTCACCGTAGGGATAGTGCCATGTTTCCTCCAGACATGACACTTGGCATTCAGGCCAAAGAGTTCAATCTTGGTTTCATCGGACCAGAGAATCTTGTTTCTCATGGTCTGAGAGTCCTTTAGGTGCCTTTTTTAAGGCAAACTCCAAGTGGCTGTCATGTGCCATTTACTGAGTAGTGACTTCTGTCTGGCCAGTCTACCATAAAGGCCTGATTGGTGGAGTGCTGCAGAGATGGTTGTCTTTCTGGAAGGTTCTCCCATCTCCACAGAGGAACTATGGAGCGCTGTCAGATTGACCATCGGGTTCTTGGTCACCTCCCTGAACCTGCTCAGTTCTAGAATGAGTTTGGGTGGTTCCAAACTTCTTCCATTTAAGAATTGATGGAGGCCACTGTTTTCTTGGGGACCTTCAATGCTTCTTCCCCAGATTTGTGCCGTGACACAATCCTCTCTCTGAGCTCTACGGACAATTCCTTCGACCTCCGGGCTTGTTTTTTGCTCTGACATGCACTGTCAACTGTGGGACCTTTTTATATACAGTCGTGGACAAAAGTTTTGAGAATGACACAAATATTAATTCCCACAAAGTTTGCTGCTTCAGTCTCTAGATATTTTTTGTCAGATGTTACTATGGAATACTGAAGTATAATTACAAGCATTTTATAAGTGTCAAAGGCTTTTATTGACAATTACATGAAGTTGATGCAAAGAGTCAATATTTGCAGTGTTGACTCTTCTTTTTCAAGACCCCTGCATTCCGCCCTGACATGCTGTCAATTGACTTCTGGGCCACATCCTGACAGATGGCAGCCCATTCTTGTATAATCAATGCTTGGAGTTTGTCAGATTATTATTTTTATTTTTTTGTCCACCTGCCTCTTGATGATTGGCCACAAGTTCTCAATGGGATTAAGGTCTGGGGAGTTTCCTGGCCCATGGACACAAAATATCAACGTTTTGTTTCCCGAGCCTTAGTTATCACTTTTGCCTTATGGCAAGGTGCTCCATCATGCTGGAAAAGGCATTGTTCGTCACCAAACTGTTCCTGGATGGTTGGGAGAAGTTGCTCTCGGAGGATGTGTTGGTACCATTCTTTATTCATGGCTGTGTTCTGAGGCAAAATTGTGAGTGAGCCCACTCACTTGGCTGAGAAGCAACCCCACACATGAATGGTCTCAGGATGCTTTACTGTTGGCATGACACAGGACATCAGTCCTGTAGCTCTCACCTTGTTTTCTCCGGACAAGCTTTTTTCCGGATGCGCCAAACAATTGGAAAGGGGATTCATCAGAGAAAATGACTTTACCCCAGTCCAATCCCTGTACCTTTTGCAGAATATCATCAGTCTGTCCCTGATGGTTTTCCTGGCGAGAAGTGGCTTCTTTGGTGCCCACCAGGCCATCCTCAAAGTCTTCGCCCCACTGTGCGTGCAGATGCACTCACACCTGCCTGCTGCCATTCCTGAGCAAGCTCTGTACTGGTGGTGCCCCGATCCCGCTGCTGAATCAACTTTGGGAGATGGTCCTGGCGCTTGCTGGACTTTCTTGGGCGCCCTGGAGCCTTCTTCACAACAATTGAACCGCTATCCTTGAAGTTCTTGACGATCTGATAAATGGTTGATTTAGGTGCAATCTTACTGGCAGCAATATCCTTGCCTGTGAAGCCCTTTTGTGCAAAGCAATGATGACGGCAGTTTTGATTTTGATTAATAATAATTTTGTCATGTTTTTTCTGCATGATAAAATCCCCCACAAAATTGTAAGATTTTGTCATTTTATTTTAACAATACAAAACATACACATTCAAACGACAATCTACAGAGACACACAAACATCCACAACATCGCCCCTGCCCAGACCCACCTGCTCACACCCAGCGCCCACATCACTCTTGATGTTTCTCTCTATCGTGCACAAACGTTCAACTTTTAGATAATAAAGCATTTGACCTTTCCATTGTGTTAACAATGGAGGATTGGTTTATTTTACGTTTTTAAGTGTACATTTTTTTCAAGATGATTGACGAGAAAAGTATCATCCAACCCATGGGTATGTCACTGCTAGGGCTGTTACGGTGACCATATTACTGCTACACCGGAGGTCACGGGGTCCTGATTGCGTGGCCATGCACGCCTCCAACTCAGTCAAGTTTGCAGATGACACTACAGTGGTAGGCTTGATTACCAACAATGACGAGACGGCCCACAGAGAGGAGGTGAGGGCCCTCGGAGTGTGGTGTCAGAAAAATAACCTCACACTCAACGTCAACAAAACAAAGGAGATGATCGTGGACTTCAGGAAACAGCAGAGGGAGCAACCCCCTATCCCATTGACGGGACAGTAGTGGAGAAGGTGGAAAGTTTTAAGTTCCTCGGAGTACACATCACGGACAAACTGAAATGGTCCACCCACACAGACAGCCTGGTGAAGAAGGAGGCTGAAGAAATTTGGCTTGTCACCAAAAACACTCACAAACTTTTACAGATGCACAATCGAGAGCATCCTGTCGGGCTGTATCACCGCCTGGTATGGCAACTGCTCTGCACACAACCGAAAGGCTCTCCAGAGGGTAATGAGGTCTGCACAACGCATCACTGGGGGAAAACTACCTGCCCTCCAGGACACCTACACCACCCGATGTCACAGGAAGGCCAAAAAGATCATCAAGGACAACAACCACCCGAGCCACTGCCTGTTCACCCCGCTATCATCCAGAAGGGAAGTTCAGTACAGGTGCATCAAAGCTGGGACCGAGAGACTGAAAAACAGCTTCTATCTCAAGGCCATCAGACTGTTAAACAGCTATCACTAACATTGAGTGGCTGCTGCCAACTCAAATCTCTAGCCACTTTAATAATTAAACATTTGATGTAATAAACATATCACTAGACACTTTAAACAATGCCACTTTATATAATGTTTACATACAGTGCCTTGCGAAAGTATACGGAGACTTGATTACACACAGGTGGATTGTATTTATCATCATTAGTCATTTAGGTCAACATTGGATCGTTCAGAGATCTTCACTGAACTTCTGGAGAGAGTTTGCTGCACTGAAAGTAAAGGGGCTGAATAATTTTGCACGCCCAATTTTTCCATTTTTGATTTGTTAAAAAAGTTTGAAATATCCAATAAATGTTGTTCCACTTCATGATTGTGTCCCACTTGTTGTTGATTCTTCACAAAAAAATACAGTTTTATATCTTTATGTTTGAAGCCTGAAATGTGGCAAAAGGTCGCAAAGTACAAGGGGGCCGAATACTTTCGCAAGGCACTGTAATTAAAGAGCTGCAGTAAAATAACAATAGAGAGGCTATATCAAAGCAAATCAAATGTTATTTGTCACATGTACCGAATACAACAGGTGAAATGCTTACTTTACAAGCCCTTAGCCAACGATGCAGTTTTAAGAAAACCCCCCCCCCCCCCTAGAAAAGTTTTTTAAAAAGTCAGAGATAAGAAAAACAAATAATTAAAGACGAGCAGTAAATAACAATAGCGGGGCTATTTACAGGGGGGCACCGGTTAGCTGAGGTAATATGTACATGTGGGTAGAGTTATTAAAGTGAGTATGCATAGATGATAACAACAGAGAGGAGCAGCGGTGTAAAAGAGGGGGGGGGGGGGGGGGGGGCAAATGCAAATGCAAATAGTCTGGGTAGCAATTTTGATGCAAATGCAAATGCAAATAGTCTGGGTAGCAATTTGATTAGGTGTTCAGGAGTCTCATGTCTTGGCGGTAGAAGCTGTTTAGAAGCCTCTTGGACCTAGACTTGGCGCTTCGGTACCGCTTGCCTTGCGGTAGCAGAGAATGACTAGGGTGCCTTCGGGAAAGTATTCAGACCCCTTGACTATTTCTACATTTTGTTACGTTACAGTCTTATTCTAAAATGGATTAACTGGCAGCTTCATTAAGTAGTACCCACAAAACGCCAGTCTCAATGTCAACAGTGAAAAGGCGACGCCGGGATGCTGGCATTCTAGGCAGAGTTGCAAAGAAAAAGACATATCTCGGACTGGCCAATAAAAAGGAAAGATTAAGACGGGCAAAAGAACACAGACACTGGACAGAGGAAGATTGGAAAAAAGTGTTATGGACAGACGAATCTAAGTTTGAGGTGTTCAGGTCACTAAGAAGAACATTCGTGAGACGCAGAAAAAATGAAAAGATCCTGGAGGAGTGCTTGACGCCATCTGTCAAGCATGGTGGAGGCAATGTGATGGTCTGGGAGTGCTTTGGTGGAAGTAAAGTGGGAGATTTGTACAGGGTAAAAGGGATCTTGAAAAAGGAAGGCTTTTTTTATTACTCCATTTTGCAACGCCATGCCATACCCTGTGGACGGCGCTTAATTTGAGCCAATTACCTCCTACAACAGGACAATGACCCGAAGCACAGCTCCAAACGATCAAATAACTATATTTAGGCAAGAAGCAGTCAGCTGGTATTCTGTCTATAATGGAGTGGCCAGCACCGTCACCGGATCTCAACCCTATTGAGCTGTTGTGGGAGCAGCTTGACCGTATGGTACGTAAGAAGTGCCATCAAGACAATCCACCTTGTGGGAGGTGCTTCAGGAAGCATGGGGTGAAATCTCTTCAGATCACCTCAACAAATTGACAACTAGAATGCCAAAGGTCTGCAAGGCTGTACTTGCTGCAAATGGAGGATTCTTTGACAAAAGCTAAGTTTGAAGGACACAAATATTATTTCAATTAAAAAACATTATTTATAACCTTGTCTACGTCTTGACTATATTTCCTATTCATTTTGCAACTAATCTCATGTATGTTTTCATGGAAAACAAGGACATTTATAAGTGACCCCAAACCTTTGAACGGTAGTGTGTGTAAATTGTAAATGATTTTGTCTGTAATGTCTTTTTCCTTATGTGTCGGACCCCAGTAAGACTAGCTGTCGCCACCTGGGCTCCCGAATGGCGCAGTGGTCTAATGCACTGCATCTCAGTGCTAGAGGCATTACTGCAAACCCTGGTTCGATTCCAGGCTGTATCACAACCGGCCGTGATTGGGAGTCCCATAGGGTGGTGCACAATTGGCCCAGCGTTGTCCGGGTTAGGGTTTGGCTGGGGTAGGCCGTCATTGTAAATAAGAATTTGTTATTAACTCACTTGCCTAGTTAAATAAAGGTTCAATAAATACATAATATGTCTTACAGAGCCTTTCCATAACTCCACTCAAGTTTTTTCTGACTGCGATTAGTGATATTGATGATTCCAGACTGCATTTGCCAATCGCCCATCGTCTTCAACCATCAGTGAGTCGATGGTTTGAATAGTCTCGCTGGACATTCTCATGAAAAGCACAATACAAAGTAAACATATTATTTATTATGGTCTTATTTATGTTAATGTGAATGTTTTTATTTAGGCTTAGGCCATTTTTTCTCCTTGGGGGATCAATAAAGCATATCTTATCTCACAGACTAATATATCAGCCTAACGCATAATGTATTTATAAAGACTACCTATCATTTATCACATCATACAATATTATATTATATTTCTTATATCGCTAATAACGTTTTATTATCTAGATGGCTCTGGTTATTACCTAATTGGCTAAAATAATTAGCTAGCTAGGCTGCCAATTGTCCTAACTAGCTAGCCAGCCCACTTTTGGCCCGATTAATTGGGTGGACATATTTGGCGGACAATTTTTGGCGCTCAACTTTTGGAGGACAACTTTTGGTATGCAATGCAATGACATTGGCCAACAGGACCAACAGGACCATCGGATTTAGATGCAGGATTTCGCATGAATTTAGCTATATTGTCTCTTCATGGTACATAGCGCAGCGCCAAAAATTGGTTTGGAATGTAATGACATGCTAGCATGATAGCCAGCTGGAACTAGCTATGTAGCGCCGGTTCTCCATATGACGTTGAGAAATAGTGCATTGTGGGAAGTTCTGAAGATATCTGGAAATAAGTTCATAAATATGTAAAAACACAAAAACATAACTATGTTTGTAGTTATAGGTAACCTTTGTTAGCCAAACCTTTTTATTTTACAATTATTTTGCACTATATGGCCCAGATCGGGCAACATCTTTTAGAATGAATCATTTTACCGTATGTGGGCCAGAGCTAGGCCACACCTTTCTAATTTGATCGGACTGCAGTGTGTCGGCCAGATCTGTGCATCTGATGGTGATGCAATATGTGCAGCAGCTTTGGGCCGAGGACCCAGGCGTATACTGGGCCAGAACAACAAAGTATGTGGCCCACAGCTGCACCGGAGTAATTTTGCTAACTGGGTAATAAAAGCCAAACATTAATAGCATCAGAGATTCTTTAAATTAGGGACCCTCTATGATAGCTGTAGGTCATTTTCTGCTTGTAATGACATAGCAAATTTGATGACTTGGAGGTTAAATATATCACATTTCTCAAATGGCCCTACTCCTGAAATAGTTAATCGAGCCAGATAAGCTGAGGTGGACTCGGCCTGAGTACCATTAGCCGTGGCCCAGAGTGATATGATTCTGCCGGACTCATTTTACTGACTCGGGAACAGCTCGCCCGGATGAAGCCCCCCGCCGAGTCCGAGTCCATTGGAGCCCCTAGTCTCAATCGGAATAGGACCAAGTTCAGCGTGTTGACTGGGTACAGTACGAACACCTTTTGGTGCGCTCTGCCAGCTGTTGTTTGCCAACTGTGTTAAGCTGAATCATGCAAACCCTGATGAAAAAAAAACATAACACCAATTTGTATCATTGTAATGTTTCTCGTGACTTATATCCAATGGGTGCATGGCCCAAGACACTATGCACATGTTTATATAGATTGGTGTCTATTAATTGAGTAGCATTTAGATAACTGGTCAGTAGTTTAACATAAGACGCCTTTTTCATGAGTCTGAATGCTAGAAATGTCAGAATCTAAACACTGGGATGATGAAGAAAATCTGCCCTAAAGCCTTGTTCACACAGGCAGTTTGAAATTACTCAAATAATTGTTTATTGCAAATCCGATTCTGTTCTTTTTCCTGCAATCTGAACACACAAAAAGCACACTACAATAGTAGTATTATTAATCTGTTGACAGTTTGACAAGATATGTGGTAGCCTGACAAGAACACAAAAAAATTGTGAATGTGATAGAAAGATTAAACAGCTACCTAGCTAGCTAGTTGACTGTGGTGGCTAGCCAAAAAGGACTTGTTTTGAAAGTTGGATCATCTTATCCTTTGAGACTTTAAAAGGGTTTTGACACTATGATTTTGAACATTCAAAGCAACTGAGAAATGTCCATGGCAGGCATGGTTGTCATCTTAGCTTCAGTCTACCACTGCGCACACACCCGTCGTTACTATGACAACTAGCGTAGCCATGTCAGCAAAGGATGCTGTCTGAACATACACAAATCTGATTTGGTCACTTGTTACTTACTGTATAGACTGTCACTAGACTGTATAGACTGTCACCAAAACGGATTTGAAAACAAAACTGATTGGAGGATCAAGGCTTAAAGAGAAGGCACGCACGCACGCACGCACGCACGCACGCACGCACGCACGCACGCACGCACGCACGCACGCACGCACGCACGCACGCACACACACACACACACACACACACACACACACACACACACACACACACACACACACACACACACACACACACACACACACACACACACACACACACACACACACACACACATATATATCCAGGCATGACCCTCACTACTTGTAAGTCTTCTGCACTGTTGGACCATCAGCTGTTTAGAGAGGAAGGAAGGATATGGGTTAGGGTCATGGTTAGGGTTTGTGTGTAGGGTGGATGACCTTTGTTTTCTTACTGCTCCCCACTTCCCACACACAGCCGGCCACTCTGCTTTCATGTTGTGTTAACGGCACCAGCAAAATTCTTGATTGCTAGAGTGAGTTAGTGTGTTTCTATCTCAGAGTTAGGTGTGTGTGTACAGCCCCTTCTCCCTAATCCTCTGCTCACCAGACTGATTGTTGGTCTGCACAGTGTGTTTGCAAATTATGTCTGGCGCTCTGTTCAGAGGTGCTAAGTACTCTCGGCTGGCAGCCGCTCCACAAACCTACTGGTCTGTGCTTGTCAAAACCCTGATTTTCCTGTGTTTTATATATGTTTACACACTACGAGGTTGGAATAATAGCATGAAATTGTGAAAATGTTGATAATGCCCTTTTAGTGTAGGAACTGTTTGAAAAGGCCGCCTGAAATTTCAGCCTCTTTTGGTGGAATGGAGTTTTGGACTGCCTGGTGACAGTTTATAGGCCATTAAGAAAGAAAGTTACAAATTTCTCTGCCAACAACAGCTACAGTGCCGCTTGACTTGTTCCACATTTGTGACCAACCGGCTGGATTCTGCCGGTCACATGCGCCCGAATTTGTCACATGGGCCGAATACAACAGGTGCAGACCTGACTGTGAAATGCTTACTTACAAGCCCTTAACCAACAATGCAGTTCAAGAAATAGAGTTAAGAAAATATTTACTAAATAAACTAAAGTACAAAAGAAAAGAAAAAGAAACCCAATAAAATGACATATTATCACACACTCAGTCACAGCACAGGAGTCTTACTGGAAGGAAGGAGTAACCCCTCTGAGGTCTCTCTCCCACAGTTCAAGGCCAAGCATATATGCTATGTGTAGTGTGAATAACATTTACCCTTACACCATTCATAATTCAAGGAATATTACTCAGAAATATGAGGACTACGGTTTGTATCCATTTGAACAATGGTAACAATTTCAGTTTAATTTATTTAAAAATCCCCTGTATTTAATTTGTACCTTTATTTAACTAGGCAAGTCAGTTAAGAACAAATTCTTATTTTCAATGATGGCCTAGGAACAGTGGGTTAACTGCCTGTTCAGGGGCAGAACGACAGATTTGTACCTTGTCAGCTTGGGGGTTTGAACTTGCAACCTTCCAGTTACTAGTCCAATGCTCTAACCACTAGGCTTCCCTGCCGCCCCAGGTTATTCACCACAGTGAACATGAGCAATGTTGCCTCCACTCCCCCTAAAATTCAACTAGGAATAAGTTTGTTAGTTATACGACAATGACGATGGTCAATGCTACTGACTCCCCTCTAAACCTTGTTCCCAGCATTAGCCTTTGGTAGGAGTGAGATTGCTGGCTCCCCTACACTCATGTCCTTGCATGTTACAGGAGCACATCAACCACTTCTCCTGTTTTAGACTGTTGATAATTATTATAATAAACCTGAGTTTCAAAGAATCATGAATAATCCTATGAGAGCCCAGTCACAAAAACACACTAACGTCTTCCCCAGGCTCAACTGCTAGAGCCGATACAATTTGTATGCGGCTGTGGTTAGGGCTGGATGTGGGTAGATGTTTGACCGTTCTGATGAAATAACTTATCTGCTGCACTAAAAACTGCTGTAAGATTTGACCCATTAAATTGAGTGAGAATTTAATCTGATTTTAAATCCACATGAGACATTTGGACATGTCAGATGACTGAGTGATAGAGTTTAGTTTCCCATCATATCCTCTATTTTACTTCCCCTCTCGTCTCCTAACTTCTCTCCTGTTAACACAGCATACGCATGGATCAGAAAGGAGACTGGACAGATTTAGTGTCAGTGTTTTATTTAGACAGCTTCAGAGGTTAGTGGTCACATGGCTGTTATAAGGGCACAGCAATAGACACACATAAGATCCACACTACAAACCTTATAGTCTAGCAGTCCACTCAATCTAGCACATTATATATAGAAAACACACACACATTCTCAATACAATATCATCTGTTATGATTTAATAAATGCAACAAATTAAAAAATACTTCACAAAACATTCAGTGCTAACTTTTAGAAAAGTACAGGCTGATAGCAAAACAAGCATTAGTTGTTAGAAAAATGTAGTTCATAAAAAGGAGAGGTGTGTTTGTTGTTTCTAGTTGTGTCTGAGAGTTGCTGTGTGTTTCTGAGTGTGTCCGCTTCGGTGTGTATCAAGGCACGTTAGCCCTGGCCTTGTATCTCTCCAGATGGCGTGTCAGGTCTTCAAGTCTCATGTCCTTTAGCTGAACCAAGTGTTCCAGTCTGTTCACCTTGATCTGCAGGATCTACACACACACACACACCACACACACACACACACACACACACACACACACACACACACACCTGCTGACGGATAGTGACACATTCCCACTACACTACACTCAGAAAGTGTCACTCAAGAGGCCAGATTACACCTGTAACCCTGCCGCCCAAAGAGTGTGTGTGTGTGTGTGTACCTCCACAGTCTCCTGTAGGGCAAGTAGAGCTTGCTCCTTCTCCTCCAGCACAAGACGGATGGTTGGGTCCACCTGAGAACCTAGCACAGTGCTACACACACACACATTATAGAAAAGTCCAGATTGTACAATATTTTTTGCTGTTGTGCTGCACATCTCAGAGGATTACTATAACAAATGAATATGGTTCCTCCTCCAGATGTCTGAGGTCTGATAATCTGTGCAGCATGACTACGGTGGGATGACCTGGAACACATCCATTACATTTAAAGACTGACACACCGTGAGTGCTAGTAGTACCTAGTCTTGTCTGTGTGTTGGTGTACGTGTGCCCTCTCCTCTTTCTTCTTGGGAGGTGGCTCTGAGGGACACAGAAGATGGAGAAACAGAGACAATCCACTGAGTGATGTTACATTTGCACCACAAATCTAATCTGTCTATCTTGTCTGTCTGTCTGCCCGTCCGTCAGCAGTAGAAGGATGCCTCTCTATCCGTGTGTCTATCGGTACGTCAGCAGGAGAAGGTAGATAGAACAGTGAGACTACTGGCTTTGGGCTGAGAGGACACAGCCTGGGCATCCTATGGACTGAATGGGAGGTCTGGGGGGTTAGGGTTTGCTTACAGACAACAGACAGAGTTACATGGATACTTCTAATGGAGACAGTGATGTTGTTGGATACTCCCATACATTCTCAGCCCTTTAAAGGTCATTACTGACCGCAGTGGCTCCTGACCCACTTTTGTGTGTGTGTGTGTGTGTCTTTGTCTCTGTGCGTGTGCAGCTGACCAAGTTCTGACTCAGTCACCTCCTCTAAATACCAACTAACTGAAGGTGCTGAGTATATCTGGGTCAGCAGAGGAGTCACCCTATGTATAACTGTGTCACATTATACAAGTGTCTGTCTTCACTGCAGAGAGAGAACCAACAGCTCTGTACACACTGCCTGAGTCAGGGGTTAGGTCAGGGATCAGGTTTCTGTACCTGTGAGAGGTTTCTCTCGGTTTCTGTTGTTGTAGTATTCCACATCCTAGGAGACAGAAGAATAGTTAGTGTGTTTTTATTTTACACCTCTGTTCTATTCTCTACCCTATGAACAGGGACTGGATGTGTGCATGATGAGAATGAAATGTTTGATCAGCAAAGGTTGTTTGATCGAATGTTAGATGGCCACACACACACACACACACACACACACACACACACACACACCAGTAGTGTGTCTTCAGTGCATTGCTGTCTCTTGTCGTCAATCCTTTCTCGGAGCGAACACAGGACAGGCTCTATTACTCCAGCAGTGCTCACCACTATCCTCTTCACGGTCTCCTCTGGGATGTGGAAGTTCAGCTTGGAGAACACCTTCCTGTCAACATGGAAACACGCTGATTTGGGGTCAGTTTTGCATTTCTCCCACTAATGGTTAAGGTTAGATTGGGGGGAGGGGGAGCTGTACCTAGATCTGTAGCTAGGGAACCCCCCCTGGCACGAGAGTAGAGGAAACATATGTTAATGTGTGCGATTAGCGCCATGCTATGGATCTACAGTTGAAGTCGGAAGTTTACATACACCTTAGCCAAGTACATTTAAACTTAGTTTTTCCACAATTCCTGACATTTTAAAAATTCCCTGTCTTAGGTCAGTTAGCATCACCACTTTATTTTAAGAATGTAAATGTCAGAATAATAGTAGAGAGAATGATTTATTTCAGCTTTTATTTCTTTCATCACATTCCCAGTGGGTCAGAAGTTTACATACACTCAATTAGTATTTGGTAGCATTGCCTTTAAATTGTTTAACTTGGGTAAAACGTTTCTATAGGATTGATGTCAGGGCTTTGTGATGGCCACTCCAATACCTTGACTTTGTTGTCTTTAAGCCATTTTGCCACAACTTTTGAAGTATGCTTGGGGTCATTGTCCATTTGGAAGACCCATTTACGACCAAGCTTTAACTTGATGTCTTGAGATGTTGCTTCAATATATCCACATTATTTCCTGCCTCAAGATGCCATCCATTTTGTGAAGTGCACCAGTCCCTAATGCAGCAAAGCATCCCCACAACATGATGCTGCCACCCCCATGCTTCACGGTTGGGATGGTGTTCTTCAGCTTGCAAGCCTCCCACTTTTCCTCCAAACATAACAATGGTCATTATGGCCAAACAGTTTTATTTTTGTTTCATCAGACCAGAGGACATTTCTCAAAATCTTTGTCCCCATGTGCAGTTGCAAACCGTAGTCTGTATTTTTTATGGCGGTTTTGGAGCAGTGGCTTCTTCCTTGCTGAGCAGCCTTTCAGGTTATGTCGATATAGGACACATTTTTACTGTGGATATAGATATCTTTGTACCGGTTTCCTCCAGCATCTTCACAAGGTCCCTTGCTGTTGTTCTGGGATTGATTTGCACTTTTCGCACCAAAGTACGTTAATGTCTAGGAGACAGAACACGCCTCCTTCCTGAGCGATATGACAGCTGCGTGGTCCCATTGTGTTTATACTTGCGTACTATTGTTTGTACAGATGAACGTGGTATCTTCAGGCGTTTGGAAATAGCTCCCAAGGATGAACCAGACTTGTGAAGGTCTACAATCTTTTGTTGTTGTTGAGGTCTTGGCTGATTTCTTTTGATTTTCCCATGATGTCAAGCAAAGAGGCACTGAGTTTGAAGGTAGGCCTTGAAATACATCCACAGATACACCTCCAATTGACTCAAATGATGTCAATTAGCCTATCAAAAGCTTCTAAAGCCATGACATCATTTCCTGGAATTATCCAAGCTGTTTAAAGACAGTCAACTTAGTGTATGTAAACCTCTGACCCACTGGAATTGTGATACAGTGAATTAAAAGAGAAATAATCTGTCTGTCAACAATTGTTGGAAAAATGACTTGTGTCATGCACAAAGTAGATGTCCTAAACGACTTGCCAAAACTACAGTTTGTTAACAAAAAAAATTGTGGAGTGTTTGAAAAACAAGTTTAAATGACTTCAACCTAAGTGTATGTAAACTTCCGACTTCAACTGTATATGGCTGGATCCAAAATGGCTGTGGTCCAACCCAGTGGTCAGTGAGTAGGAGTTCTCATGGCCCTGTGTAGTTGCTTAGAAGTAGAATACAGCATCAAATTCTCTACGATTCCCAGAGGAACCTGTTCAGTACATTGAGAGACACACACACACACTTACACACTTGCCTGTTGAGAGTGCCCCAGTTGCTGAGTTTTTGCTGTATAGAGTTGGCTGGGGTGTAGTTGTGAAGCTCCACCAGTTTGGGAAAGAAATACTTGACGACCTCAGCAGCCATCACTGGAACAAGGGCCGATATAAACAACACTGCTATGACATGTTTCTGTCTGGACTAACTTTTCTTAGTTGACAACCACAGGACAGTGCTCAATGAAACTGACAACAGAAAGAAAAGTTATTCATTTAAACATTGAATAAATCATTTATTTATAATAGATGAATCATTTATAAATGATCAGCACCAAAGCTGTTGGTTAACTCAAGTACCTAAGTTAGCCCCTAGGCCAGGGTTTCCCTCTGTCCTCAGAACCCCAAAGGGTGCATATATTGTTTTTTTTGCCCCAGCACTACACAGCTGATTCAAATAATCAACTAACGATCAAGCTTTGATCATTTGAATCAGCTGTGTAGTGTTAGGGCAAAAAACAAAACGCGCATCCCTTGGAGTCCAGAGGACCGAGTTTAGGAAACTCTACCCTAGGCTTAATCATTGTTAGCCACACCCCGCCTCCATCTCGCTCCACTGCTGCTGCTTCTTCTTCTGTGGTTTTTATATGGCAATTTGCAACCAACTTTAAGATGCTTTACCGCCACCAACTGGACTGGAGTGTGGACCAGAAACAGGGAAGGTATAGCTCCTATCCATTATTCTTGTCTCCTCAAGGAAATTAAGGAAACTAAATACATAATGAAATATTACATCCCCTGAAGATTTTCTCAGCAGTTCACCTATGCTTGGCTTTTCAACACCATTACTCCTCAAATCTGATAACAATCTCTCCCTTTCCCTCCCATATTACTGACACTGAAATAACATGTGTCTCCACGGTCTCCATCTCCTCATGATCACACCTCCCAGTCAGACATTTTCCAACCAATTTTAATGTACTGTTGAGCCTTGTGTGTCCCAGAGGAATTTAGTAATATGAATTGAACGGAGTTTCCCATCTTCCCATTTAGAGTTTCTGGTGCAGCACAGAAATGCCCTTATCCAGATGGTGTGACAAATGCTTTTCCTAACAGAGTTGCTAACTTTCTTTGTAGTTACTTTAATGTTGGAACCAACATGCAGTGCCTCCAGCAGGAAGAGAAGCAAGACTTTTTTGTAAGTACAGGGTCATGCAATATAGAGTCTTTATGGATGTGTTATGAATGACCAAAGTTGTCTCACTTCAAACTACAGCGCCTTGCAAAAGTATTCATCCCCCTTGGCGTTTTTCTATTTATTACAACCTGTAATTTAAATACATTTTTTATTTGTATTTCACGTAATGGACATACACAAAATAGTCCAAATTGGTGAAGTGAAATGAAAAAAATAACGTCATTTTTTTAAAAATGGAAAAGTGGTGCGTGCATTCACTCCCTTTGCTATGAAGCCCCTAAATAAGATCTGATGCAACCAATTACCTTCACAAGTCACATAATTAGTTAAATAAAGTTCACCTGTGTACAATCTAAGTGTCACATGATCTGTCACATGATCTCAGTATATATACACCTGTTCTGAAAGGCCCCAGAGTCTGCAACACCACTAAGCAAGGGACACCACCAAGCAAGCGGCACCATGAAGACCAAGGAGCTCTCCAAACAGGTCATGGACAGAGTTGTGGAGAACACAGATCAAGGTTGGGTTACAAAAAAATATCAGAAACCTTGAACATCCCACGGAGCACCATTAAATCCATTATTAAAAAATGGAAAGAATATGGCACCACAACAAACCTGCTAACACAGTCAAACATTCTTAATTATTTCTAAACCCTCCCATTTCCACAATTTATCTTCTTAAAATGTGATTTTAAACCTTACCCTAACTAATGATGGCCAAGTTTGATGTGTTGGTCCACCAGACCTTCCGTGCATTTGGGCAGAAGTGTCTGGGAACAACATTAGGTGTAATGTGACTAACATGACATCACTTTAGAGTGTATGCCATCCTTCAGCACAACATTTCACCCTTTATAAAGCACATGATTATATCATATTTGACATAGTGGGTTGTGTCATATTGGTGATTATGTGACACAGTTATGCCACATTTATGAATCCTTTATAAAGCATGGCATACAGTTATAGATGCTTTGTAACACATTTATGTAGTGCTTATGAAGGCTTTATGAAGCCTTTAAAAGCTGAACATCATTTAAAGCGGAACCAAACTGTGCACCTTCACAAATGCCTGGGCTAATATCTATACATTCTCCATGTCTTTCACTGCAACAGTCTCCCCACTTTTCAGCACAGGGAGATCCCATTCTCGTCTGACCCCACTCATCCTCTTAATCATCCCCCATACCTCTCCCAGAGGAGTAGTCCTGCCTATGTTTCCACAAAACCAACGCCAATACTCCCTCTTAACTGTCCTAATGGTCCTACTTACGACAGCTTAGGCTTAGGACCCTTTAAACATCCTTAAAGCACCATTCCTACTCACAGCTTCCTTCTCTGCACTCTTCAGTCCACCAGGGAACTGCATTCCTCCTTCTCCCACCTGTACCCATCACCTGCCTTGCAGCCCCTACTATTGCTCCTCTTACTACATCAGTGGGGCGGCAGGGTAGCCTAGTGGTTAGAGCGTTGGACTAGTAACCGGAAGGTTGTGAGTTCAAACCCCCGAGCTGTCGTTCTGCCCCTGAACAGGCAGTTAACCCACTGTTCCCAGGCCATCATTGAAAATAAGAATTTGTTCTTAACTGACTTGCCTGGTTAAATAAAGGTAAAATAAAAAAATAAAAAAATCATTCACTGTTTCTATATCTGCACTGAATTCTATTGTGGACTACAGGAAAAGGAGGACCGAGCACACCCCCATTCTCATCAACGGGGCTGTAGTGGAACAAGTTGAGAGCTTCAAGTTCCTTGGTGTCCACATCACCAACAAACTATCATGGTCCAAACACACTAAGACAGTCGTGAAGAGAAAAAGCCTATTCCCCTTCAGAAGACTGAAAAGATTTGGCATGGGTCCCCAGTTCCTCAAAAGGTTCTACAGCTGCACCATCGAGAGCATTCTGGTTGCATCACTGCCTGGTGCCTGGACCCCTCTTTTACGCTGCCTAAACCTCTGTTTATAATCTATGCATAGTCACTTTGACTCTACCTACATGTACATATTACCACAATTACCTCAACTAACCGGTTCCCCCGCACATTGACACTGTACTGGTACCCCCTGTATATAGCCTAGCTTGTTATTTTACTGCTGCTGTTTAATTAGTTGTTATTTTTATTTACAATTTTTTACTTATCTATTTTTACCTTTTTTTATTTACTTAATGACAAATACAATTTGATTTGAATTCACCTGCAACAGCCCTCAACTCCTGAAAATATCATTTGAAAAATATATCCTCATCCCATTTCCTGCTGTATCTTCCACCCTCATTCTTACAGTACACTTGATTGGGGAGTGATCACTACCCCCCATGTAGAATCCTCCCATACCTCCCAGCTACATCTGCCTTCCATCATTGAACTAGAGATCAGAGTAGGAGCCAGAGCAGATTAATTTCCTGTTACTGGGTCTCCCCCTCCCTGACGACGTCGTTCCTTTAGATACCCTACCTCCGTCGCTGAAGTCTCTTGTTATATTCCTCTTAGGTCTGGACAGTGGTATTTTGTCTATCCAGGCAAACAAGTCTTGCAATATTTCTTCGTTTAATTCTTTGTCCATTCTGTATACCGGTCCTTCATCGGACAACTTTGCACTTCGATTTGCAGCTAGCCTGTATCGTTAGCTAGCTAGCGTCCCACGATGGTCGTCATTAGTTACCATAGCCACAAAGTCATAAACCCCGCCCATTTCTACAATTTATTTTCTTAAAATCGGATTTTAAACCTAACCGTAACCTCACTGATAACCGTATCACTAACCCTAATCTAAAATTAAGACCAAAAAGCTAAAATATATATATATTTACGATATGGCCAACTTTAACTTTGTGACTGTGCTATCTAGTGGAAACAGGTTGTTTGTTTAACTCGTTGCTAGGTAACTAATATCCAAGTATGGAATCTGAGAAAAGACAAACCTCATCAGTAATGAGTGAGCCCATAGAAATATAATTATGAGTGAGCTAGAGTCAGTGGGGGGAGTGAGCTAGAGACAGTGGGGAGAGAAAGAACAACACACTGAAAAGTGTAGACATATTATTATTTTATAATAGATAACATATTTTCCAATAAATAGCATGTCTACACATTCGTTGTCAAGTTTTTGTATGGTATAAAATGTGCACTGAGATGCAAAGCAGAATGCATAGACCCTTCAAAACATTACAATCAACATCATACATACAGTCATCATACACCAACAGTAAAATAAGGTTGAACATTTTAATAATGACAAGATTAACCAGAGTGGTCCAAATGGACCCTTAGACCCTACCTGACCCAAGCCATTCCTCCCTATCCTTCACCCTGGGTTCGTTCAGCAGGATGCAACATTTTAATAATATATACAGTATGTATTTTATCCAAAGAGACTTATAGTCATGCATGCATACATTTTACATATGGGTGGTTACAGGAATCAAACCCACTACCCTGGCATTACGGGTGCCATGCCTTACCAACTGAGCTACAAAGGGCCACGTTTAGATATAAATACACTATGTAGAACAAACATGCCTCTCTGCAGGTTTGGCTAGGTTACTTTCGAATGTAATTTGTTACAGTTACTGTACTGAACAAAAATATAAATGTAACATGCAACAATTTCAACGATATTATTGAATTAGAGTTCATATAAGTAAATCAGTCAATTGAAATAAATTCATTAGGCCCTAATCTATGGATTTCACGTGACTGGGCAGGGGAGCAGCCATGGGTGGGCCTGAGAGGGCATAGGCTCAACCATTTGGGAGCCAGGCCCACCCACTGGGGAGCCAGGCCCAGCCAATCAGCATTTGTTTTTCCCCGCAAAAGGGCTTCATTACAGACAGAAATACTCCTCAGTTTCATCAGCTGTCCGGGTGGCTAGTCGCAGTTGAAGAAGCCGGGTGTGGATGTCCTGGGCTGGCGTAGTTACACGTGGTCTGCGTTTGTGAGGCCGGTTGGAAGTACTGCCAAATGTTCTAAAACAATGTCGGAGGCAGTTTATGGTAGAGCAATGGACATTCAATTCTCTGGCAACAGCTCTGGTGGACATTCCTGCAGTCAGCATGCCAAGTGCATGCTCCCTCAAAACTTTTGACATCTTTGACATTGTGTTGTGTGACAAAACTGCACATTTTAGAGTGGCCTTTTATTGTCCACAGCACAGGGTGCATCTGTGTAATGATCATGCTGTTTAATAAGTTTTTTTTAATTGAATTTATTATTGAATATCCGAACCATACAATATACTTGCAGTGAAGCCGCTCAACAACTACATCATACCAGTCATTCAACAGATTCCCATTCAGAGTGACACACAGAAGCATCCAGGGTCAATGCCCTGCTCAATGCCCTGTTGACCGATCTTACCACCAGGCCAAAAAACGTGAACCCGAACCCTCCAAGATCACCCCACAGTTTCCCAATAGCTGTTCCTCAACCATTCGAGACCCCTCCCACCGGGAGGAAAATAAAAAATACAATTAATCCCATTCCCCACCCCCAAGAAACCTCCAATGCACCAACAACCAAGAGAATGAACTAAAGAGAAAAAAGGAAAAGACAGAAGAAAACAGCAAACAACAATGCAAAAATAATAATAAAACAAAATAATACATTTAAAACAAAGGACATCAAGGACAACTAACATTATAACAGCAATGCCAACTGTATATGTTTGTGTGCATGTTTGGCACTATTACATGTATGTACAGTGCCTTGCGAAAGTATTCGGCCCCCTTGAACTTTGCGACCTTTTTGCCACATTTCAGGCTTCAAACATAAAGATATAAAACTGTATTTTTTTGTGAAGAATCGACAACAAGTGGGACACAATCATGAAGTGGAACGACATTTATTGGATATTTCAAACTTTTTTAACAAATCAAAAACTGAAAAATTGGGCGTGCAAAATTATTCAGCCCCCTTAAGTTAATACTTTGTAGCGCCACCTTTTGCTGCGATTACAGCTGTAAGTCGCTTGGGGTATGTCTCTATCAGTTTTGCACATCGAGAGACTGACATTTTTTCCCATTCCTCCTTGCAAAACAGCTCGAGCTCAGTGAGGTTGGATGGAGAGCATTTGTGAACAGCAGTTTTCAGTTCTTTCCACAGATTCTCGATTGGATTCAGGTCTGGACTTTGACTTGGCCATTCTAACACCTGGATATGTTTATTTTTGAACCATTCCATTGTAGATTTTGCTTTATGTTTTGGATCATTGTCTTGTTGGAAGACAAATCTCCGTCCCAGTCTCAGGTCTTTTGCAGACTCCATCAGGTTTTCTTCCAGAATGGTCCTGTATTTGGCTCCATCCATCTTCCCATCAATTTTAACCATCTTCCCTGTCCCTGCTGAAGAAAAGCAGGCCCAAACCATGATGCTGCCACCACCATGTTTGACAGTGGTGATGGTGTGTTCAGGGTGATGAGCTGTGTTGCTTTTACGCCAAACATAACATTTTGCATTGTTGCCAAAAAGTTCAATTTTGGTTTCATCTGACCAGAGCACCTTCTTCCACATGTTTGGTGTGTCTCCCAGGTGGCTTGTGGCAAACTTTAAACAACACTTTTTATGGATATCTTTAAGAAATGGCTTTCTTCTTGCCACTCTTCCATAAAGGCCAGATTTGTGCAATATACGACTGATTGTTGTCCTATGGACAGAGTCTCCCACCTCAGCTGTAGATCTCTGCAGTTCATCCAGAGTGATCATGGGCCTCTTGGCTGCATCTCTGATCAGTCTTCTCCTTGTATGAGCTGAAAGTTTAGAGGGACGGCCAGGTCTTGGTAGATTTGCAGTGGTCTGATACTCCTTCCATTTCAATATTATCGCTTGCACAGTGCTCCTTGGGATGTTTAAAGCTTGGGAAATCTTTTCGTATCCAAATCCGGCTTTAAACTTCTTCACAACAGTATCTCGGACCTGCCTGGTGTGTTCCTTGATCTTCATGATGCTCTCTGCGCTTTTAACGGACCTCTGAGACTATCACAGTGCAGGTGCATTTATACGGAGACTTGATTACACACAGGTGGATTGTATTTATCATCATTAGTCATTTAGGTCAACATTGGATCATTCAGAGATCCTCACTGAACTTCTGGAGAGAGTTTGCTGCACTGAAAGTAAAGGGGCTGAATAATTTTCACGCCCAATTTTTCAGTTTTTGATTTGTTAAAAAAGTTTGAAATATCCAATAAATGTCGTTCCACTTCATGATTGTGTCCCACTTGTTGTTGATTCTTCACAAAAAAATACAGTTTTATATCTTTATGTTTGAAGCCTGAAATGTGGCAAAAGGTCGCAAAGTTCAAGGGGGCCGAATACTTTCGCAAGGCACTGTATCAACTCATACACCCTGTACCATGGAATCGGTACATCAAAAATCTCTTCCCAACTATTTTGCAATCTGTATGGCACAGTTGTCAACATCCTGGTCCTCAAATGAAACTGGTATACTTTCCTATTTATGCTATTTTTATTCCTTCGCCAATTTTGATCCTTTATATTGGGCAGACAGACCAGTTCCCTACCTCCTCCCACTGCCACCTGCCTTGGGGGTAATGCTGCAATCAATTGGTTGTACTGTTAGATTGAGCAGACCTTCCCATACAATTCAGATAACTCCACGAAGGACATAACTCTACCATTCCAATTTACAATATCATTTAAGAACAAAATACCCTTTTCAAACATCTTTCCCATAAATACAGGTATTTTATCAACCAGCACATTTAAGTTCAGCCATAATATTTGTTCTATCTTTTCAGGGGGATGAAATTGAAATTGTAGCCAGCTCTGCAATGCTTGTTTGAAAAAGACAGATACTTTGAAAAAAGTATAATTTTCAATTAATCGAAAATGAGACATGGCAATCTGCACAAAGGCAAAAAGGACATTTTTAAACAATGGATGAGCTTTTCTTAGTAATCTACTTGAGAACCATATAGGGTTCAAATAAAACTTTTGAATGAGTGACGCTTTTGGAGAGAGGTTTAGTGCTTTTATATTTAATAATCTCAACCCTCTCAATTCATATTCATGATATAGATAGGCACGTTTTATTTTGTCTGGTTTAGCGTCCCAGATAAAGCTAAATATTTTTTGCTCATATAATTTGAAAAATGAATCATCAGGAGTAGGCAGGGACATAAGTAAGTGAGTAAACTGAGATATGACTAAGGAGTTAATCAGAGCAAATAGACAGGTATTTACCTCTCCATGGTTACAGGAGCTTGTCTATTTTCACAAGTGTTCAATTGAAATTCATTGTGGAGAGCTTATTTATATATTTTGTGATATGAATACCGAGTATGTCTACTTCACCATCAGCCCATTTTATAGGTAAACTGCAGGGTAATGTAAAAGTTGTCTTTTTTAAAGATCCAATACGTAATACTGTACACTTATCATAATTAGGTTTTAGTCCAGAGAGTACAGAAAAGTTATCCAGATCTTCAATGAGACATTGCAGTGATCTAGCTTGCGGACTTAATATAAAACTTGAGTCATCAGCATACCTTTGTTTTTAAGCTTTGGATTTCTAATCCTCTAAATGCTGTTATTGGATCTGATTTTTATAGCTAGCCTTTTGATGGCTATAACAAATAGCGGACACCCTTGTTTAACTCCTCTTGACAATTCAAAACTCTCTGAGAAGTAGCCGTTATTTACTATTTTACACCTGGGATTGCTATACATTATTTTTACCCATTTTATAAGAGAATTATCGAAATGGAAAAGAAATCCAGGCATTTATAAATAAAATCCAGTCTTACTTTATCAAATGGCTTTTCAAAATCCGCTATAAATGTCATTCCTGGCTTCTTATATGTTTCATAATGTTCTATTATTTCTAGTAGTTGTCGTATATTATCTCCAATGTATCGTCCATGTAAAAAACCTGTCTGACATGGATGAACAATACCTGGTAAAACCCTTTTAATTCTGAGTGCTATGCATTTCGCTAGTATTTTTGCATCACAACATTGAAGTGTAAGGGGTCTCCAGTTTTTTAGATAGACTGGGTCTATATATTTGCCATCTGGTTCTTGTTTTAATAAGAGAGAAATCAGACCTTCCTGCTGAGTACCTGACAGACTACCATTTTCTATAGGAGTAGTTAAAACAATCTAACAATGGAGCTTTTAGTATATAAAAAAATACTTAATATACCTTTACCGGTATGTCATTAAGCCCTGGGGTTTTTCCAGACTGAAAGGATTTAATAGCCTCAAAGTTATTCCTCTGTAATTTGGCCTTTGGACTGATCTTTCTGTACATTTGTTAATTCTCCGTTTTTTATATTATTTGGAAAGAATTCCTTAACATAATCTTCATTCAGTGGGAAAGGACGAGACGCAAAAGAGAACATCTGCCTAAAATAATTAGCTTTCTCTTTTAAAATATCATTCGGAGAATCATAGATGACTCCATCTTCAGTAACGAGCTTCTGCAAATTGTTTTTGTTAGCGTTCCTGTATTGGAGATTCAGGAAGAATTTTGTGAATTTTTCTCCATATTCCATCCAGTTTGCTTTATTCTTTTTAATAAGCTTCTAGATATGCCACACCTGTCAGGTGGATGGATTCTTTTGGCAAAGGACAAATGCTCACTAACAGGGCTGTAAACAAATTTGTGCACAACATTTGAGAGAAATAAGCTTTTTTGTGCGTATGGAACATTTCTGGGATCTTTTATTTCAGCTCATGAAACCAATACTTTTTAAAATTGTATTTAACTAGGCAAGTCAGGTAAGAACAAATTGTTATTTTCAATGACAGCCTAGGAATAGTGGGTTAACTGCCTCGTTCATGGGCAGAACGACAGATTTGTACATTTTTACCTTTACCTTTTTGACCAGATTTTTAAAATTTGGTTTCCATTTGGTTTCCGCTGTTCGGAAAATTCCACCAAATGGCAACTGGTTGCTTATTGCAAATGGACAAAACATCACCAAAAGGAAAGACTTTGAAGACGAAACTCGGTGAACACAGGTTTGGCCAAATGGGCTTTTAGCCCAGAAACAAGATGACGTCAAGGACTCAACGCTTTCTGAGTTAAGGCCCATTTTCTGGGATTAAAGGTCAAAAATGGTAATACAGCACTATAATTTGACCAGTTCACGTCAAAGTACATAAACCTATGGTGTAAGGAGAAAAAGAATCAGCCATTTATCTATCGTACTTTAAGAGAAATAATTCAATGTCCTTTTGGTAATGGTTAAAGACATGTGTTTATTTATAAATCCAGTTGTGGCGTGTTTAGACGAATCCTTTAAGGTGGGTTTTGGCGCTCTACATGATTTCTGTGATTTTCTGAACTCACACACATAGTCAATGGGGAGTGACATAGTGTGAGGCTTACAGACACACAAAGCCTGCAATAGTTACCTGCGTTCGAATTATCAAAGAACCGTCAGACCTAGAGCTCTGAGACTTTACATACATGTTCTAGAGCTTAAGTCAGTAGTGCACGGTGAGTTATGTGGTTCTAGAAGGTTCTCAGGCTGTCCATTTGCAATGAATTCAATTAATTTTGAACATCGCGAAAATGCCGACATTTAGAAAAGTCCCAGAATCACAAGACTAGGTACATTGAAACCGGCTCGGCCCTAAAGTTTCTGTCCGATAGATCTTTCAGGGACCCCGTAGCAACACCCGGAAAAAGTGAATTTTCAGCACTAAGATCGCAGCTCTGGCTCCTGTCGAGCCGAAACTCGGGATTTGGGGTAGCCTCAGCTAGGTCTACACATGTCTGAACTGGACCTGCAGATAGAACGTTACTACGTGTTTTAAGTTTTTATTAAGGTTTAACTTCATATGGCTGGGGGGCAGTATTGAGTAGCTTGGATGAATAAGGTGCCCAGAGAAAACTGCCTGCTACTCAGGCCCAGAAGCTAAGATATGCATATTATTAGTAGATTTGGATAGAAAATACTGAATACTGAAGTTTCTAAAACTGTTTGAATGACGTCTGTGAGTATAACAGAACTCATATGGCAGACAAAAACCTGAGAAGAAATCCAACCAGGAACTGGGAAATCTGAGGTTTGTAGTTTTTCAACTCTTTGCCTATCCAAGATACAGTGTAAATTTGGTCCGATTGCCCTCCGGTTGGAACATTATTGAAGATTTATGTTAAAAACTTCCTAAAGATTGATTCTATACATCGTTTGACATGTTTCTACAAACTGTAATGGTACTTTTTGACTTTTTGTCTGGACCTAGTGCTCGCGCCTCATGAATTTGGATTTGTGAACTAAACGTGCGAACAAAAAGGAGGTATTTGGACATAAATTAGGGATTTTATCGAACAAAACAAATTTTTTTTGTGGAACTGGGATTCCTGGGAGTGCAGTCTGATGAAGATCATCAAAGGTAAGTGAATATTTATAATGCTATTTCTGACTTCTGTTGACTCCACATCATGGCGGGTATCTTTATGCATGGTTTGCTTTTTCCGTAAAGTTTTTTAAAAATCTTACACAGCGGTTGCATTAAGGAGAGGTATATCTATAATTCCACGCATAACACTTGTATCTTTTATCAATGTTTATTATGATTTCTGTAAATTGATGTGGCTCTCTGCAAAATCACCGGATGTTTTGGAAGCAAAACATTACTGAACATAACGCGCCAATGTAAACTGAGATGTTTGGATATAAATATGAACTTTATCAAACAAAACATCAATGTATTGTGTAACATGAAGTCCTATGAGTGTCATCTGATGAAGATCATCAAAGGTTAGTGATTAATTTTATCTCCATTTCTGCTTTTTGTGACTCCTCTCTTTGGCTGGAAAACTTGTGTTTTTCTGTGACTAGGTGCTGACCTAACATAATCGTTTGGTGTGCTTTCGTCGTAAAGCCTTTTTGAAGTCGGACACTGTGGTGGGATTAACAACAAATGTATCTTTAAAATGGTGTAAAATACTTGTATGTTTGAGGAATTTTAATTATGAGATTTCTGTTGTTTGAATTTGGCGCCCTGCACTTTCACTGGCTGTTGTCATATCGATGCCGTTAGCGGGATTTCAGCCGTAAGAAGTTTTAAACAGAAGGCGCTGGGAATTTTGGGCCTACTCTGAAATATGTGATAGTTGGCTTTTAAATGTGTTGGACAAAGTGGGTTTGGTGTCAGTATGTATCAATTTGGTGTCAGAATGCTATCTTATTGGCTGATGGATGCTGACTTGACGGCTGACTTTTGTCCGTTTGTAATAAGTTTCAACAGTGATGAACCATCACCAAATGGACAGGCTTAAATCAACACCAACGAGCGATGGAGAGGAACCACTATCACTGCCCGGCCATCCCGAGTTCAACGGGTCAGTCAATTGGGCATTTCTGCAATATATTAACCTCTCTGCTCACCGAAACCCTTAGCGGGATTAAATTCGACAACATACGGTGATCGCTACATAAATAGTCGTATTAAACATTCATGAAAATACAAGTGTCTCACATGGTTCGAAAGCCTAGAATCTTGCTAATCCAACTGCGTTGTCCGATTTAAAAAAGGATTTACTTTGAAAGAATACGATGCCATTATCTGAGGACAGAGTCCCAAAACTATTTCAACCAGCACAGGCGTAACAAAATCACAAATTGCAATAAAATAAATCATTTACCTTTGACGATCTTCCTCTGTTTGCAATCCCAATGCTCACTGTTACACAATGAATGGTCTCTTGTTTGATCAAATCCATTTTTATAGCCTAACACAAAACATTTTGTGAACCACTTGTGTCGTGAATTCCGTCTCATTCAATTTTCGACGACACATTCGATGTAAATACACACACTAAACGGGACTTTATCCAGTTGGTTTCATTGCAATCAACTGGTTGTTTGTAACACAACCAAACTTGATGGGTCATTTCGCGGGACGTATTGACTGAAAGAAACCGATTTGAAGACAACAAGTAATGACATCATTGTACACCAATGATATGACCGCTGTTTTGTTGATTGACTGTATTTTAACCCAATGACCACTGATCGTTTTGAAATCTAGCTTGGTCGATAGCCAATGAGCTGAGGTAAATGGCAATATGTAATGGTTATGTGTTGGAAGACCATGTAGTAAACTCTGGCATAAAGAGGGTCATTCGCCATTGAAGATTCCTACTAGAAGGAGCCACGCATGTTACACACAGCACTATTTTGGTAAAGTGCATCTTCAGCTGTTTATATATCAATCAGTATGGCGACTAAGTCAGGGAAAGCTAAATCTAAGTCTAGATATACAGATGTACACACAATTTTAGAAGAAATTGATCGGGAAAGTGAGACAGAGATTGTTGGAGGACGATTAATTTACCTAGCATAGCTTTGATTCCCAAATGGAGGAATATTTTTTGAACGGAGAGGACATCGTTTTGGACTGGTAAGTTCTTCTCATACTAATACTGTTGTTTGAAATTAATAATATAAAATGTTATTTGTGATTGAATTTTTTTTGTAGCAATATATAAAAATGTAATGAAATGTGTAAAGTACACGTTGGCTATACATTGTGGGTGAGGGTATGTTTGTATGTATGTGTATGTCCCATAGCCTATGTTTGTGTGTGTGTGTATATATACATATTGTGGATTAGAGGGAGCATGGCCGAGATGCGTTTGTCTGCCGCTCCACCCCACTCCACCCCCACATGAAATAGCCTATTTGAGGTTGTTGAGGGGAGGGCGGGCCCACAACAATGGCCAAAGTGAAATGGAGACAGTAGATACAGCTGGTCTGTTGTAATATAATAAAGACAGTAGATCTAGCTTGTCTGTCATAATATAATAAAGACAGTAGATCTAGCTGAAATGTCATAATATAAAATAGACAGTAGATCTAGCTGGTCTGTCGTAATATAAATGAGACAGTACATCTAGCATGTCTATAATAATATATTCAACCTTATGTTCCCTGTACTCTATATATATATATATATCTGTTTATTATACCTGTTGATACCTGCTCATATGTGAAACTATTCTAACTGAACATTTTCTTTCACAGTGACACTGACTCTGAATGGGAGCCCCCAGTGCCAAGGTGTCCATCCCCCACTGAAGCTGGTTCATCCAGCCGGACACCTGTTGTCTCAGCACTACTGGGGCATGGACCGCAAATAATGTCCCCATTCCAACTGCAATAAAGAGCATGGGAGGTGTGGACCTGTCAGATGCGCTGATAGGCCATTACAATGTTCTCCATAAGACGATGAAATGGTACAAGACCTTCTTCTATCATTTCATCGACATTGCTGTGGTGAATGCATTCATCCTACACAAGGAAATGGCTAAGAGCTGTGGAAAGCCCCCCAACTCACAGCTAGAATTCAGAGAGCTGCTCATCAAGGAGCTTGCTGGCTACAGCATCACAGCACGTTCTGGCCCCTCTACCTCTGCCCCTTCTGCTCTTGCCACAAGAGGTGTTCATCTGCCCAAATTCATTTCTGCAGGCATGGATGTGCCTCAGGGCCAAAAGGGCACAGCATGGAGGCGTCGCTATGTTCTTTGCAAAATGAAGTCCCCCATCACCTGCACCACATGCTTGGTGACCCTCTGCTTTACAGCAGAAAGAGACTGCTATGGCACCTGGCATTAGCAGCACAATATTGTGTAGAGGACTGAGGGTCTTCCAAATATTGAAAGTGTTATTTTGTAAATGTGTATATATTTTTTCATGTTTTTTCTCAGTTTTTTTGGGGGGGGGGGTGTGTGTTAGAATACCATTTTGGTATTTTGTATATAGTTATTCCATTCAAAATGTATAACTTCACCAATTTGTCCACTTGGGTACATTTGGGCTACTTGTGTGGGACACCTGGGTGACTTCATGATAAATGTCATGTAGCACACTCATTTTGGAAGTTATCATTCTGAAACGTTGCACAAGTACTGTTGCCCTCTTATGTTTTTCACTGAAATTGTCCCCATCATCCTATCTGAATGTTTGTTTTGTCTTGTTCATTTTAAAGATGATGATACAACAATAAAAAGAAAAAACGTATATATTATCTAAACCAGATCTATTGTGTTATATTCTCCTACATTCAATTCACATTTACACAAACTTTTCTTTCAAATGAAACCAAGAATATGCATATCCTTGGTTCTGGGCCTGAGCTACAGGCAGTTAGATTTGGGTATGTCTTCAGGCGGAAATAGAAAAAAGTAGGGGGTAGCTGTAAGAGGTTTAATGGCTGTGATAGAAAACTTTGGATGGATCAACAACATTGTAGTTACTCCACAATACGAACCTAAATGACAGAGTGAAAAGAAGGAAGCCTGTACAGAATAAAGATATTCGAAAACATGCATCTTGTTTGTAATAAGGCACTGAAGTAAAACAGAAATGTAAATCCAACACAACACATCACTGAGTAAAACTTCATATTTTCAAACTTGGTGGTGGCTACATCATGTTATGGGTATGCTTGTCATTGGCAAGGACTAGGGAGTTTTTTTTTCTAAAAATGGAAAAGAACTAAGCACAGGCATTGGTCTGAACCCCCAAA
Organism: Oncorhynchus mykiss; assembly: GCF_057628025.1. Classification (NCBI taxonomy): domain Eukaryota; kingdom Metazoa; phylum Chordata; class Actinopteri; order Salmoniformes; family Salmonidae; genus Oncorhynchus; species Oncorhynchus mykiss. The sequence continues at coordinate 62,505,807 of NC_143022.1, forward strand.
ACACCACAACGCCTATTCCACCCATGCTCTACCAAGGTTTTACAGCACACAGTGTTGACCTACTACAGTAGCTACTACAATGTGATTTGTACAGAATACTGTCACGCATCCCTCCGGAACTTTGTCATTACGCACACCTGGTCCCCATATCCCTGATTGTAATTGTAAAAATGTGCCCTTTGGTTCACCATTGGGCTGTCAATTATTGTTACAATGTGCATTGGTCGTGTGAATACCTGTGCTGTGTTGTTTTGGCTTTCGTGACACTTGTATTGTGCAGATAATTAAGGGTTTCATCCCATGTGGAATCATTGTGTGCGTGCGTATATGTTACGGGTCTTGTTTTATCAATTGCTGTGCTGTTCAATGGACAGTTCATTACCTCTGTCAAAAGAATGTGTAGCTTAAAGTTATGTTTGTACTTGTTTTTTTACAATCGGCCTATATCTAAAAATATATACAGCCAAATCATATACACTACCGGTCAAACGTTTTAGAAACACTACAGTACTCATTCAAGGGTTTTTCTTTATTTCTACTATTTTCTACAATGTAGAATATAATTGAAGACATCAAAACTATGAAATAACACATATGGTATCATGTAGTAACCAAAAAAGTGTTCAACAATTCAAAATATATTTTATATTTGAGATTCTTCAAATTGCCACCCTTTGCCTGATGACAGCTTTGCACACTCTTGGGATTCTCTCAACCAGCTTCACCTGGAATGCTTTTCCAACAGTCTTGAAGGAGATCCCACATATGCTGAGCACTTGTTGGCTGCTTTTCCTTCACTCTGTGATCCGACTCATCCCAAACCATCTCTATCTGGTTGAGGTTGGGGGATTGTGGAGGCCAGGTCATCTGATGCAGCACTCCATCACTCTCCTTCTTGGTAAAATAGCCTTTACACAACCTGGAGGTGTGTTGGGTCATTGTCCTATTGAAAAACAAATGATAGTCCCACTAAGCCCAAACCAGATGGGATGGCATATCGCTGCAGAATGCTGTGGTAGCCATGCTGGTTAAGTGTGCCTTGAATTGTAAATAAATCACAGACAGTGTCACCAGCAAAGCACCCTCACACCATAACACCTCCTCCTCCATGCTTTATGGTGGGAAATACATATGCGGAGATCATCCGTCTACCCACACCACGTCTCACAAAGACACTGTGGTTTCAATCAAAAATCTCCAATTTGGACGCCAGACCAAAGGACAAATTTCCACCGGTCTAATGTCTATTGCTCGTGTTTCTTGGCCCAAGCAAGTCTCTTCTTCTTATTGGTGTCCTTTAGTAGTGGTTTCTCTGCAGCAAATCGACCATGAAGGCCTGGTAACTCGAATGAACTTATCCTCTGCAGCAGAGGTAACTCTGGGTCTTCCATTCCTGTGGCGATCCTCATGAGAGCCAGTTTCATTATAGCGCTTGATGGTTTTTCAAATGAAAACAAATAAAAGTGTAATTGTCATGTGCACCGAATACAACAGGTTCTAACCAATAGTGCAAAAAACGTCTTAGGTGAACAATAGGTACATGTAAGTAAAGAAATAAAACAACAGTAAAAAGACAGGCCATATACAGTAGCGAGGCTACAAAAGTAGCGAGGCTACATACAGACAACGGTTAGTGAGGCTGATTGAGGTAGTATGTACATGTAGATATGGTTAAAGTGACTATGCCTATATGACGAACAGAGAGTAGTGTAAAAGAGGGGGTTGGCGGGTGGCGGGACACAATGCAGATAGCCTGGTTAGCCAATGTGGGGGAGCACTGGTTGTTCGGCCCAATTGAGATAGTATGTACATGAATGTTTAGTTAAAGTGACTATGCATATATGATAAACAGAGAGTAGCAGCAGCGTAAAAAGAGGGGTTGGGGGGGCACACAATGCAAATAGTTCAGGTAGCCATTTGATTACTTGTCGCTGAGTCCTATGGCTTGGGGGTAAAAACTGTTGAGAAACCATTTGTCTGAGACTTGGCACTCCGGTACTGCTTGCCATGCGGTAGTAGAGAGAACAGTCTATGACTGGGGTGGCTGGGGTCTTTGACAATTTTTAGGGCCTTCCTCTGACACCGCCTGGTGTAGAGGTCCTGGATGGCAGGCAGCTTAGCCCCAGTGATGTACTGGGCCGTACGCACTACCCTCTGAAGTGCCTTGCGGTCAGAGGCAGTGAAGCAACCAGTCAGGATGCTCTCGATGTTGCAGCTGTTGAACCTTTTGAGGATCTCATGACCCATGCCAAATCTTTTTAGTTTCCTGTCGGGGAATAGGCTTTGTCATGCCCTGTTCACGACTGTCTTGGTGTGTTTGGACCATGATAGTTTGTTGGTGATGTGGACACCAAGGAACAGGACGCTCTCAACCTGCTCCACTACAGCCCCGTCGATGAGAATGGGGGCATGCTCGGTCCTCCTTTTCCTGTAGTTCACAATCATCTCCTTAGTCTTGGTTACGTTGAGGGAGCGGTTGTTATTCTGGCACCACCCGGCCAGGTCTCTGACCTCCTCCCTATTGGCTGTCTCGTCGGTGATCAGGCCTACCACTGTTGTGTCGTCTGCAAACTTAATGATGGTGTTGGAGTCGTGCCTGGCCATGCAGTCGTGGTTGAACAGGGAGTACAGGAGGAGACTGAGCATGCACCCCTGGGGAGCTCCAGTGTTGAGCATCAGCATGGCAGATGTGTTGCTACCTACCCTTACCACCTGGGGGCGGCCTGTCAGGAAGTCCAGGATCCAGTTGCAGAGGGAGGTGTTTAGTCCCAGGATCCTTAGCTTAGTGATGAGCTTTGAGGGTACTATGGTGTTGAACGCTGAGCTGAAGTCAATGAATAGCATTCTCACATAAGTGTTCCTTTTGTCCAGGTGGGAAAGGGCAGTGTGGAGTGCAATAGAGATTGCATAATCTGTGGATCTGTTTGGGCAGTATGCAAATTGGGGTGGGTGTAGGGTTTCTGGGATAATGGTGTTGATGTGAGCCATTTTTGCGACTGGACTTAAAGAAACTTTCAAAGTTCTTGAAAATTTCCGTGTTGACTGACCTTCATGTCTTAAAGTAATGATGGACTGTCATTTCTCTTTGCTAATCTGAGCTGTTCTTGCCATAATATGGATTTGGTATTTTACCGAATAGGGCTATCTTCTGTATATCCCCTACCTTGTCACAACACAACTGATTGGCTCAAATGCATTAAGATGTCACGCCCTGGCCATAGAGAGGCTTTTATTCTCTATTTTGGTTAGGCCAGGGTGTGACTAGGGTGGGCATTCTAGTTTCTTTATTTCTATGTTTTCTTCGTTTTTTTGCTGAGTGTGGTTCCCAATCAGAGACAGTTGTTTATCGTTGTCTCTGATTGGGGATCACATATAAGTTGTCATTCTCCTTTTGGTGTTTGTGGGATCTTGTTTTTTGTTAGCTCTCTGAAGCCTGCAGAACATGACATTCGTTATTCTTTTGTTGTTTTTGTCTGGTGTTCTGAGTAATTAAAGAATCATGAACACTTACCACGCTGCACCTTGGTCTCCTTCCAACGACAAACATTACATAAGAAGGAAAGAAATTCCACAAATTAACTTTTAACAAGGCACACCTGTTGATTGAAATGCATTCCAAGTGACTACCTCATGAAGCTGGTTGAGAGAATGTCTAGAGCGTATAAAGCTTCCATCAAGGCAAAGGGTGGCTATTTGAAGAATCTCAAATATATAATATATTTTGATTTGTTTCACACTTTTTTGGTTACTACACGATTCCAAATGTGTTATTTCATAGTGTTGATCTCTTCATTATTTTGCTACAATGTAGAAAATAGTCTAAATAAAAACCTTTGAATGAGTAGGAGTTCTAAAACTTTTGACCGGTAGTTTACATGTAGGTAGAGTTATTAAAATGGCTATGCATATATGACAACAACAGAGAGTAGCAGCTGTGTAAAAGAGGGGGGTCAATGCAAATAGTCCAGGTAGCCATTTGATTAGATGTTCAGGAGTCTTACAGTTTGAGGGTAGAAGCTGTTTAGAGTCCTCTTGGATCTAAACTTGGCGATCCGGTACCGCTTGCTGTGCGTTAGAGTAAATGAATTAAATGTCAGGAATGGTAAAAAACTGAGTTTGAATGTTTTTGGCTAAGGTGTATGTAAACTTCCGACTTCAACTGTATCATACACATTTGAGTGTCCCGGACTTACATTTACATAAAGTCTATGAGACCAGGTTGGTGGGTGTGCTTAGGGGGGGGTTGAACTATGTATGTTTGTGTGTGTGTGTAATTAGCTCCAGTGACACAGTGGTGAAGGCTGCTAGAAGATTAGACCATGGTAACATCAGATAGCATAGTAGACGGTTAATGATTCATCTCACTGTGTTGTTATGCTGACATACAGAATCTGGGCTAGGCTTGCTGGCCCCAGTGTGTCAGACAGAAACAATAATATCAATAATATCAATATTAAATTCAACTTCAGCAGCAGTATGTCAGACTTGTATAAATGACTTCATATTTCCAGAATACAATCCATTCCGCACGTAAATGTGTAACTATTTTGTCCCTGTGTGTTGTCATTTAAATCCATCACAGATTAAGAACAGTTAGAGCCTCTTTACTGTGTAGCATTGGTGGTGAGGTTAAAATGTCGCTTATGACTTCCTTTTCCACATGACGACTTCTCATAGGGTATACACTAAACTAAACAGCCTATTCAAATTTCATAGCCAAACATTCTTTATTTTGACCTTTATTTAACTAGGCAAGTCAGTTAAGAACTAATTCTTATTTCCAATGACAGCCTAGGAACAGTGGGTTAAGTGCCTGTTCAGGGGCCGAAAGACAGATTTGTACCTTGTCAGCTCGGGGATTTGAACTTGCAACCTTTCAGGTTACTAGTCCAATAGTGTAACCACTAGGCTACCCTGCCGCCCCAACATGACAGCCAACATGACTAATAATACTGAATAACTGGGTGAGTTCAAAGGTCGAAATCAGAGTTTATTATACAACCTTTGATCTATTGTGTGTCAGGACAGGTGTGTGTATCACCCAGACTATAATATCAGCTGAGAAACACACAGGAAGAACACTTCACAGAGACATCATGTTCAGGTAAGAACCTCTTCCTGTACTTTGGGAAAACCACTGCCATATAGTACAGCACACAGTGAATCAGTTGTCAGTTAATCAGGTTAATAATCATCATCAATAGTCAGTTGATCATCATGTCTCTCTTCCTCTCAGAATTTCTGTGTTGATCTGCATCTCTCTACTGGTTTATGGCAACTCAGCCAAGCCATACAAGTCCTGGGTACGTACCGTAGACTGCATAAATATAACTTTACTTCAATTTATGTACTCGCCTCCCTTCAGTGTACTAGGTACATTTTTTCTCCTATGCACCAGTCTTCTGTTCTCTCTCTTGCAGGATAAAGTGGCTGAGTCTGCAGTCCAGGAGACTCTGATGTGAGTCCTCTCGGTTCTGTTATCGTTCGGTTCATATATAATAAAATATTCAGACCTGTGCAGAAAATGTGTATCGACCTAAAGCCGGGATGCAATCTAATCGCGCCGTTTACCTTGAATGTGATTTCCACAAACGCGGTAACATTGTCCACAGCATTATACAGATTGAATCCCGGCCTGCGTTTCCCTCCCTCCACCCAGTAATAATGCTTCACTGTTCACTCCCTCTTTAGGTCTGAAAAGGAGGTGATGTTTGATCTGGGGCTGAAGCAGGTGGAGGCTCCCGAAGACATGGACATCACTAACAATGACATCCACCCTGTCATGCCCATCTGGAAGAACATGAGAGGGGGAGGTGGGAAGAGAAAGAAGGTAGAAAAAGAGGTAGTCCAACGCAGATACTCCACAACCGAGGAGGACATGGATCATCTATACCACCCATCCATGGAGCAGACCCATGATGCTGACCTGGCCAGAGCCCGATTTCAGCCAGAGGACACCTTTGTTGGGATGGCCATCCAGACAGAGCCCCTAGAGGAGGATAACACCAAGTACTACCAGGAGGCTGGGATAGATCTAGATAACATCTCTCATCTCTTCTCAGGCCAGGTGGATCCACGGCACCCTGAACAGGACTGGGACGAACTCTACCATCCAGAGATGAAGAGGGGAGAAGGGCTGTACCAAGTGGACATGCCTCACCAGGGGGAGCTCTCTGCTGTAGGGGCAGAGGTCAAGGGTCATAGTGAGCCAGAGGAAGACAGGGATGACCTCTACCATGGTGACCGGCCTGTACCTGTTCAGGTGAATGGGAGTGGCCAGGACAGGCAGCAGTCTGCCGATCGGCCCTCTCAGAGGATGTACAGGGAACCAGAGGAGGACCTGGATTACCTCCATCATCATTAATTAAACACCTAAGACCCATGATATCTGCCCCCTAACTGACTGTCAGCTACAGCTCTACTGCATCCAATCAAATACTGGTTATGATGAGAAAAATAATTATGCTAATAATAAAATCATTTATTTCACTGATGGTAATATGGTTTTGAGAATTTTTGTTGAGAATTTCAAAATTAATTGTTTGGTTAAAAGCTGTACATACAGCAATGGGTCGGAGTGACTCTATAGAAGTCTATAAACTAACACTGTATGGATCTAACCGTTTATTATATGTTTAGAATTTTTGTTGAGAATTTCAAAATTAATTGTTTGGTTAAAAGCTGTACATACAGCAATGGGTCGGAGTGACTCTATAGAAGTCTATAAACTAACACTGTATGGATCTAACCGTTTATTATATGTTTAGTGACCAGTACTGTATAAGTCGATCTTCTAAGACATTAAAGACACTTGTAACCTCTACTGTAATGTCTGTCTTACATCTACTTAACAATCATTCACATGGAATACGAATAGAAAAATCACTATATTGTTTATTTACAATTGATACATTGCATTTTAGATTTCAGATGGATCTTGACATCAACATTAAAATAATATATATTTTTTAAGAAAATCTAGATGTTTCTCAGAAACATGCAAACTCAAATTCTTAGGTAATTTGTTAGGTAATGCCAAATTTGGTTGTGCCCCGTCGATAACATTAATTGTTGTGTGTCAATCTAGTAGTTCACCCGGGATGACTCCCTTCTTCAGTATCAGGCACCCATAGAGCGCTGTCTCCCTGTTTATAGAGAGAGAGGGACACAGTAAACACACACACACAAAACTAGAGAGATACCTAGTCAGTTGCACATCTGAATGAATTCAACCGAAATGTGTCTTCCACCATTTAACCGAACCCGTCCGAATCAGACAGGTGCAGGGGGCTGGCTTAATTGTCGTCATCGGCGGCCTGGGAGCAGTTGTTGTTGGGTGTTAACTGCCTTGCTCAAGGGCAGAATGGCCAATTTCTCCACCTTGCCAGCTGGGGGATTCGAACCAGAGACCTTTCGGTCACTGGCCCAACGCTGTTAACCGCAAGGTTACCTGTCACCCCATTTATCTACACTGATACACACACACACGCACACGGACACGCACACACAAAGACAGAAAAACCTGAATCTCACCCAGTTGCTACAACAGCAAAGGCTTTCTTGGCTCGTTCATAGAATGCAAATCTCTCCACCTTCTCTAGAGGAGCCTGGACACAGAACACACAATAACTTTCTTCAACATATAAGTATGTGTGTGTGCGCACGCGTTCACCCCTATCCACTCACCTGTACCCCAGCATGTGCCAGCTTCTGTCTGAAGATATCCCATACAGGAGTGGCTAGTCCCCTTTTTTTGTCACTGTCCACCAACTCCATCACGGCAGCCTACACACGCAGATGCACACAAAACAATTGGTCACTGTCCAGCTTGCTTTCCAGATGTGACATATTGACATTTCCAGTCGCTGGGGACCTACCGGGCTGGGGACGTAGGTATCCAGGGGCAATAGCTTCAAAATGGCCTCCAAAAGCTCAGCAGCCCCGAGACCTGCAGGAAAATCACAGAGACTGACCATATGATACAATACAACACACACTCGTTAGTATCGTGGCAACACTGGCAAGGAAACAAAACAAAAAGCAGATTTAACTTATTTAGGAAAACAGCCCAAATGTTGGAAACAAACAATTATTTATTTATTATTTTCCATGCTATAGCAAACAATATTTTACATACATCGTGTTTTCATTTTTGCCAGGGGAAAAAAATATAAGTATACTACATACCGGTACTACACAGCATAAGTATCCAGAGTGTTTTTCTGTTCCCCTGGTTAAGTAAAGGTTAACTATACACTTACCATCAGCTCGGATCTCAATGGGACCGCAGGTGCAGGTGGAGGAGGTAGGGAAGTTTGTATCAGCCAGAACTGTAACGAGACAATGAATTCAAATATATCAATGTATCTCTTTATTGTCCTTGTTTGAGACTTCAATCTGTAACCAGGAGTTTGAGTTGAGAAATGAGTTGACACATTTTTTTTTTTAAACAGAAGTTGCCAGATTGATTGGATGGGAGATAATTGAAAACTGTAATGACTTCTATTTACTATTGCATACATGTATACATGATCCCAATTTTAGCTTCAAGACTCCCGGCAACTTGAAAAAACAATATGCTGATTTATTGTTACATTGTATTGTTACATTAAACCATATCACGTGCTGTAGTTTAAAAACTCAGTGTGGATAGTGCTAAAACAATTATGCCATATTTGAATTCTGCCATCTTTATGCACATTCAACATTACCATAGGTTACATGTGGTAAATGTGGATTCCTAGACCTGTACTGACACTAGGGATGGGGAAATTAAGCTTCCTGAAGCATTTAGGCATTATTGCCAATTGTGTCGAAAATAAGTTAATTAATGCTTTAATCAACACAGTGTTTAGTTTATGAAGATTCCCATGAGCTATTGCACATTCCTGGGGTCCACAAAAAAAACGTACACATATGACAAAGTATAGAACAGTAAGACGAGATCGACATAAAATATTACATTAAAGTGGCACCTGCAGGTCAAAGGAATTGAGTGCAGCCAAATTATTATAGTTGCCTTCCCACACCCCGTCGTTAAGTGCTCAGCGTAGCCTTTTTGATTTCTACCGAAACCAGAGATATTAGAGAAGTAAGAGATAGGAATCTATTGGAAAAATAGATGGAGGAACTTATAGCGCTGGACAACGAATGGAGAAATGTATAACGCCCCACCCTGCGCCCAATTGACTCCCACTCAATCTTTGAAGGAGCGCACTCCTTGTCCCAAAGAACCCAGAATGCACCGCACGGCGGTGGGCAACATACACTATCGGCGATAGTACGAATCCAATGGAAATTCCCATCTCCTCAAAATTATCTTTGCCGAGAAACAAATACCAAAAGTTTGCTCGATTGAACCAACATTCGGACGTAACTGATCATGAGCCTCTGATAACGCGATTACATGCATCGGCACCAGGGTTGCCATGTTAGTGCTTTTACCTAATATTTGGCCTATATAAAATGATGTCGGGGAGAAAAATATATTGGTTGCGGTTTGCTGGTTTTTGGGATACTTCTAAATTGCACCAGCTGCCATGGAATCTCTTAAAAAATATATATACATATATATATATACAGTGCCTTCAGAAAGTATTCATACCACTTGACTTTTTCCACATTGTTTGGTTACAGCCTTATTATAAAATGGATTAAATGTTTTTTCCCCCCCCTCATCAATCTACACACAATACCCTATATTGACAAAGCAAAAACAGGTTATAATTTTTTGCAAATTTATTTAAAAAAAAAAGTGAAATATCACATTTACACAAGTATTCAAACCCTTTACTCAGTGCTTAGTTGAAGCACCTTTGGCAGCAATTACAGCCTAGAGTCTTCTTGGGTATGACGCCACAAGCTTGGCACACCTGTATTTGGGGAGTTTCTCACATTATTCTCTGCAGATCCTCTCATGCTCTTTCAGGTTGGATGGGGAACGCTGCTGCACAGCTATTTTCAGGTCTCTTCAGAGATGTTCGATCAGGTTCAAGTCCGGCCTCTAGCTGGGCCACTCAAGGACATTCAGAGAGTTGTCACAAAACCACTCATGCGTTGTCTGGGCTGTGTGCTTGTGGTTGTTGTCCTGGTGAACCTTCGCCCCAGTCTGAGTTCCTGAGCACTCTGGAGCAGGTTTTCATCAAGGATCTCTCTGTACTTTGCTCCATTCATCTTTGCCTTGATCCTGACAAATCTCCCAGTCCCTGCAGCTGAAAAACATCCCCACAGCATGATGCTGCCACTACCATGATTCACTGTAGGAATGGTGTTAAGTTTTCTCCAGAGGTGGCGCTTTGCATTAAGGCCACAGCGTTAAATCTTGGTTTCATCAGACCAGAGAATCTTGTTTCTCATGGTCTATGAGTCTTTAAGTGCCTTTTTGCAAACTCCAAGCAGGCTGTCATGTGCCTTTTACTGAGGAGTGGCTTCCGTCTAGCCACTCGACCATAAAGGCCTGATTGGTGGAGTGCTGCAGAGATGGTTGTCATTCTGGAAGGTTCTCCCATCTCCACAGAGGAACTCTGGAGCTCTGTCAGATTGACCATCGGGCTCTTGGTCACCTCCCTGACAAAGGCCCTTCTCCCCCGATTGCTTAGTTTGGCCGGGCTCCCACCTCTTGGAAGAGTCTTGGTGGTTCCAAACTTCTTCTATTTAAGAATGTGTGTTTTTGGGGACCTTCAATGCTGCAGACATTTTTTTGGTACCCTTCCCCAGATCTGTGCCTTGATACAATTCTGTCTCGGAGTTCTATGGACAATTCCGTCGACCCATGACTTGGTTTTTGCTAAACAGATAGGCTAATGTGGCTATAATATGCCACATAATCTTTCTGTTTATTATTTATAAATTAGCAAACATTTATAAAAACCTGTTTTTGCTTGGTCATTATGGGGTATTGTGTGTAGTTTGCTGAGGATTTTGATTAATCCATTTTAAAATAAGGCTGTAAGGTAACAAAATGGGAGAAAAGTCAAGGGGTCTGAACACTTTCCGAAGGCACTTTATATATATACAGATAGTATGCAATTGTTTTTCTTTATTTGTACTATTTTCTACATTGTAGAATAATAGTGAAGACATTACAACTATGAAATAACACATATGGAATCATGTAGTCACCCCCCCAAAAATGTTAACCAAATCTAAATATATTTTATATTTGAGATTCTTCAAAGTAGCCACCATTTGCCTTGATGACGGGGTAGCACACTTAACCTACCTGGAGCTGGCAAACAGATTCAATAAATAGCCTATAACTTTTGTGTATGGTTGTTGTAGCCTTGTGTTATATTATGCAACTATTAATGGCCATGTTCAGTTAATTAAATGGGAAGTTATCAAAGCTCTATCGTAATTGCCGCCGATCAGTTGTTAGAACGCATTAGATTGAAGGTCAGTCAGATTAGGCTACAGGTAAAACATATATATAACTAACACTGGCAATTGGGAAACATAAGCACTAAGCACCTAGGCTACCGTAGACTATCCAAAATAAGATGTAGGCCTATCAGGGGCTAAAGGCTACCTGCATATATCTAAGCAAACCATGGCAAAGTTGAATTACAATCATAAACCTAGATTTTAGTCTGTAGCCTATGCCTATTGAAATGGCAGGTCAATCTCGCAAATGGGCCATTTATAAATGTTTTGCAGTCTTAACATCTGGCACATAATAATAGCAGAATTACCAGAAAATAGCCTAACATTCGTTTAAAAAAAAAAGTTCATCCAAGTGTTTCTTGCTCAGAGATTTGGAGATCCTCTGTCCAATTTTCATCACTCAAACTCCTGTCGGATTTATCTATAGTGCGCAAAGGAGATGCATTTACAATTACAAAACCGGGGCCGAGCCCTGAATGCTGCTTGGATAAAAGCTGTGGTGTATCAGACCGTATACCATGGGTGTAACAAAACAAAAGTTACTGTTCTAATTACGTTGGTAACCAGTTTAAGCAATAAGGCACCCTGAGGTTTGTGGTATCTGGCCATTACACCGGGGCTAACGGCTGTAGAGAGTCACACTGCATTGCGTCCCGCTTAACAGCCCTTATGGATGTCGATTTAACTCGTTTGACTGCAATGATTAAGCAATAAGGCACAAGGGGTAAGGCATATGGCCAACGAGTTAAATCGACATCTATTGACGGAAAGTCATCGGGCGAGTTTAACAATGGCCAATTGTCCTCTTGCGACATATTCAAATGTCTTTATTACGACATGTCATAGTTCACAATAATTCATATTTTGATGAAAACATAATTTTGCTTCTAACGTCCTTACAAGTTACGTCGAGATTCCTTCATAATTGTCTCGATAACGTTATGGAAAAAGGGTTTATTGTATACATGTGCCCGTTTTCAGACCCTTTGCGCGGGTTTGTGTGGTCATTGTCTTAGAACTTGTGGCTGTACCTGGCAACGTTCACAGACCTTCACTGAACCAGCAAGTTCCATGTTCGCCCTTACGAGCGTAGCTAGCTGATTTATTTACCCAGTTCGTCTCCGTGGCCCATCTTGGCCAGGGCATACAGCAGCTCTGGCGACAGAATGGACGGTATTCCTTTTAGAATAACCATAGTAGCAGGTTCGATAACACAGGCACTTCACAGAAGGAAAAATACGACCAGGAAGTAAGTCATGAGATCAGAGTGCTTGTAGGCTATTTGATTAGTCTAACACAGGTTGCCGAACTACAGTCAGTGAGGGCACACCCCTCTTCAGGGGCGGACTGGGGCAAATATTCAGCCCTGGCATTTCAGCCACAACAACCCACATAACCACGAGCGCGCACCCCCTACTACTTACACATACAGGCAGTAATGCTACTGAAACATAACCTAGGCAACCATAGGACAGCATGTCTATGTCCAAATATCAGAGACTGTTACCATGGTTATTCCACAGAAATCAGTCTGAAAGAAGTCACTGTAAAAAAGATGGAATTGTCTCTACAGGCCAGAATGTTGAATACAATGATATTTACCGGTTGTCTGTGCTGTTGATCCTTTTGGCTGTAGGAAGTTTGCCAGCTGATTGCATGGGACAACTTTGGTCTGTTCTTCGGTTAAACTCGGTCATTGTTGACATACTGTATTGTGCAAGTCCTGTGCGAATTGCATCAGCATTGAAAACACAAACTGACATACAGACCAGCATATTGAAAATCAGGTTAAAAAACACTACTCTGTGGCTATTTTGTCACAGATTACCTCCTGCATAAGGAAAAAAATCTGTAGACAAGTAAAGTACTTTCGAATGAAGTTTATTCAACAGTCTGATTTGTGATGGGATTGTTCACAAAGATGTTAGAGACGAGAGAGGAGTCTTCCACTCACTCAAACTTTTACTGTACCAGTGACCGGTGAAACATTGCCCTCCTTTTTTACCAGCTCATGTTTAAGACAAATGCAACATGTAAAAAGCACCACTGAAGATACAACTGTCTGTCTGTCCATCTGTCTGTCACTCTGTCTGTCTGTGATTCTCCTTGTTCTCCTCTGTTGTCACTCTGTCTGTCTGTGATTCTCCTTGTTCTCCTCTGTTGTTACTCTGTCTGTCTGTCTGTCTGTCTGTCTGTCTGTCTGTCTGTCTGTCTGTCTGTCTGTCTGTCTGTCTGTCTGTCTGTCTGTCTGTCTGTCTGTCACACCTAAGTGTTAATAGTTAAAATTACATATAGACCCTACATATGAAGGAAATGGCAGTACATCTGTGTCTCCCTGTTTTCTTCCTAACCACTGCACTCACCTCGGAGCTGTCAATGCTAAGCCTAGCATATTTTCCCACAGCACTGGTACCAGAAGACCAGGGGACCATACTGCCTGTGCTGGGCCCAGCAACATCCTAGTTGTGAATGAATAAACACATTTATTAGATAAAGAAGAAAGATTACTGAATAAATGCCTAATAGATGACCATTGGCTCATAATACCCTATGAAAGCCTAAATACTTACAGTATGTCATACATGTGTCCCCATCCTAAGTGTTAATTATATAATATATCTCCAAAATATCAATAAACTGGCAGAACATGTGTCAGTGTTTGTACCTCTCAGTTTTCTCCCTACGTCCACTACACTTGACCTGCTGCAGCATCAGCTGAGATATATGTGCCGCGAAGCCTAGCATCACTGGGACAACACACTGCCTGTGTTGGGCCCAGCAACAGCCTAGGGTAGCACTTTATTTTAAGGTCCCATAATAAACCATCATTAAGGCATTTACAAACCGTTTGCTCAACATTTATTAATCATTACTCCCACATTTGTAAATGTTAGTTAGCTAGTTATTCACACGTGTGAATACAGTACCAGTCAAAAGTTTTGACATACCTACTCATTCCAGGGTTTTTATTTTTACGATTTTCTACATTGTAGAATAATAGTGAAGACATCAAGCTATGAAATAACACATATGGAATCATGTAGTAACCAAAAAAGTGTTAAAAAAAATCTAAATATATTTTATATTTGAGATTCTTCTTCTGCTTTGCACAATCTTGGCCTTCTCTCAACCAGCTTCATGTGGTAGTCATCTCGAATGTATTTAAATTAACGTGTGCATTAAAGGTTGAATTTCTTAATGTGTTTGAGCAAATCAGTTGTGTTGTGACAAGGTAGGGGTGGTATACAGAAGATAGCCCAATTTGGTAATAGACCACTTCCATATTATGGCAAGGACAGCTCAAATAAGCAAAAAGAAACAACAGCCCATCATTACTTTAAGACATGAAGGTCAGTCAATGCGGAACATTTCAAGAACTTTGAAAGTTTCTTCAAGTGCAGTCGCAAAAACCATCAAGTGCTATGATGAAACTGGCACATGAGGACCGCCAGAGGAAAGAAAGACACAGAGTTACCTCTGCTGCACAAAATCTAATTGTAAGGAAGTTTCAAGGTTTTGCCTGAGGTAGAGTATCTCATGATAAGCTCTAGACCACACTATATACCAAGAGAGTTTTCATCTATATTCTTCATAGCTGTCTATTTACCACCACAAACCGATGCTGGCACTAAGACCACACTCAATGAGCTGTATACGGACATAAGTAAACAGGAAAATGCTCATCCAGAGGCGGCGCTCCTAGTGGCCAGGGAATTTAATGTAGGGAAACTTAAATCTGTTTTACCTAATTTCTACCAGCATGTTAAATGTTAAATGTGCAACCAGAGGTAAAAAAAAAACTTGAGACCACATTAACTCCACACACAGAGAGCTCATCACTAAGCTAAGGACGCTGGGACTAAACACCTTCCTCTGCAACTTGATCCTGGACTTCCTTACGAGCTGCCCCCAGGTGGTAAGGGTAGGTAACAACACACTGATCCTCAACACAGGGGCCCCTCAGTGGTGCGTGCTCAGTCCCCTCCTGTACTACTCCCTGTTCACTCATGACTACATGGCCAGGCACGATTTCAACACCATCATTAAGTTTGCCAATAACTCAACAGTGATATGCCTGATCACCGACATTGATGAGAGCCTACACGTGTGGTGCCAGGATAACAACCGCTCCCTCAACGTGATCAAGACAAAGGAGATGATTGTGGACTACAGGAAAAGGAGGACCGAGCACGCCCCCATTCTAATCGACGAGGCTGTAGTGGAGCAGGTTAAGAGCTTCAAGTTCCTTGGTGTCCACATCACCAACAAACTATCATGGTCCAAACACACCAAGACCCGGGGAGCACGACGAAACCTATTCTCCCTCAGGAGACTGAAAAGATTTGTCATGGGTCCTCAGATCCTCAAAAAGCTCTACAGCTGCACCAGCGAGAGCATCCTGACTGGTTGCATCACTACTTGGTATGGAAACGGCTTGGCCTCCGACCACAAGGCACTACAGAGGGTAGTGCGTACGGCCCAGTACATCACTGGGGCCAAGTTTCTGCCATCCAGGACCTCTACACCAGGCGGTGTCAGAGGAACGCCCTAAAAGTTGTCAAAGACTCCAGCCACCCTAGTCATAGACTGTTCTCTCTGCTACCACACGGAAAGCAGTAGCGGAGCGCCAAGTCTAGGTCCAAAAGGCCTCTTAACAGCTTCTACCCCCAAGCCATAAGACTCCTGATCAGCTAATCAAATGGCTACCCAGACTATTTGCATTGTCGCCCCCTTCTTTTATGCTGCTGCTACTTTGTTTATTATCAATGCATAGTCACTTTAATAACTCTACCTAAATGTACATATTACCTCTGTTACCTTGACTAACCGGTGCCCCCGCACATTGACTCTGTGCTGGTATATAGCCTTGCCACTTATTTTACTGCTGCTCTTTAATCATTTGTTATTCTATTTTATATTTATCTATTTTTTACTTAACACTTATTTTTCTTAACTGCATTGTTGATTAAGGGCTTGAAAGTAAGCATTTCACAGAAAGGTTGTATTCAGTGCATGTGACGAATCAAATTTGATTTAATTTGCAGAGGATGAATTCATAAGAGTTACCAGCCTCAGAAATTGCAGCCCAAATAAATGCTTCACAGAGTTCAAGTAACAGACACATCTCAACATCAACTGTTCGAAGGAGACGTGAATCAGGCCATCATTTTATATTTATTTTTTATTTAACCTTTATTTAACTAGGCAGTCAGTTAAGAACAAATTCTTATTTACATTGACGGCCTACCAAAATGCAAAAGGCCTCCTGCGGGGACGGGAGCCTGGGATAAAATAAATAAATAAAATACAATATAAATATAGGATAAAGCACACATCACAACAAGAGAGACACAACACTACATAAAGAGAGACCTAAGACAACAACATAACAGCAAAACATGACAACACTGCATGGTAGCAACACAACATCACAACAACATGGCAGCAACACAACATGGTTGCAGCACAAAAACATGGCACAAACATTATTGCGCAAAGTCAACAGCACAAAGGTCAAGAAGGTAGAGACAACAATACATCATACAAAGCAGCCACAACTGTCAGTAAGAATGTCCATGATTGAGTCTTTGAATGAAGAGATTGAGATAAAACTGTCCAGTTTGAGTGTTTGTTGCAGCTAGTTCCAGTTGCTAGCTGCAGTCAACCGAAAAGAGGAGCGACCCAGGGATGTGTGCGCTTTGGGGACCTTTAACAGAAGATGACTGGCATAACGGGTGTTGTATGTGGAGAATACGGGCTGCAGTAGATATCTCAGATATTGGGGAGTGAGGCCTAAGTGGGTTTATTAAATAAGCATCAACCAGTGGGTCTTAGGACAGGTATACAGAGATGACCAGTTTTCAGTTGAGTATAGTGTGCAGTTATGTGTCCTATAAGGAACATTGGTTGCAAATCTGATGGCTCGAGAGCACCCTTACCTGCCGATCTATAAATTACGTCTCCGTAATCTAGCATGGGTAGGATGGTCATCTGAATCGGGATTAGTTTGGCAGCTGGGGTGAAACAGGAGTGATTACGATAGAGGAAACCAAGTCTAGATATAACTTTAGCCTGCAGCTTTTATATGTGCTGAGAGAAGGACAGTGCACCATCTAGCCATATTCCCAAGTACTTGTATGAGGTGACTACCTCAAGCTCTAAACCCTAAGAGGTAGTAATAACACCTGTGGGAAGAGGTGCATTCTTCTTACCAAACCACATTATCTTGGTTATGGAGGTGTTTAAAACAAGGTTAAGGGTAGAGAAAGCTTGTTGGACACTAAGATAGCTTTGTTGTAGAGCATTTAACATGACATCCGGTGAGGGGCCAGCTGAGTATAAGACTATCTCCTGCATATAAATGGATCAGAGAGCTTCCTACTGCCTGAGCTATGTTGTTGATGTAAATTGAGAAGAGCGTGTGGCCTAGGATTGAGCCTTGGGGTATTCCCTAGGTGACAGGCAGTGGGTGAGACAGCAGATTTTCTGACTTTATACACTGCACTCTTTGAGAGAGGTAGTTAGCAAACCAGGCCAAAGACCCTCAGAGACACCAATAATCCTTAACCGGCCCATGTTTATCAAAAGTGTTGGAAAAACGTGTCAATAATCAACTGACTGGCTTTCTTGATGTGTATAGTTCTCTCTCTGGTATGTAATCTGGTTTCCGCTCAGGTTATGGATGTGTCACTGCAACCTTAAAAGGCCCTCAATGATGTCACCATTGCCCTTGATTTGAAGCAATATTGTGCTGCTATTTTTATTGACTTGGCCAAAGCTTTTGATACGATAGACCATTCTACCGTATCAAAATAGAAATAGTTAGGATTAGCTTGATCTTAGCCTTTAAATAAAGGACGAACTGTGGCTGCCTTCCAAGCAATGGGAACCTCCCCAGAAAGGAGAGAAAGGTTAAAAAGGTTGGAGATAGGCTTGGCGATGATAGGGGCAGCAACCATAAAGAAGAAAGGGTCTAAACCATCTGATCCAGATGTTTTTTTGGGGATCAAGTTTAAGGAGCTCCTTTAGCACCTCGGACTCAGTGACTGCCTGCAGGGAGAAACTTTGTAGCGGGGCAGGGGAAAAAGAGGGAGAAGCATGGGGGATAGTCGCATTAGAAGGGGTGGGAGATGAGGAAATGTTGGACGGGCAAGGAGGCATGGCTGAGTCAAATAGGAATCCTGACTTAATGAAGTGGTGATTAAAGAGCTCAGACTTGTGCTTTTTGTCAGTAACAACCACATTATCAACATTCAGGGATATGGGCAGCTGTGAGTAGGAGGCTTTATTGTCCAGGTCTTTAACAGTTTTCCAGAACTTCTTGGGATTAGACCTACAGAGAGAGAACTGCTCCTTAAAGTAACTAACTTTGGCCTTCCGGATAGCCTGAGTGCACTTATTTCTCATTTGCCTGAACGATAGCCAGTCAGCCTGAGTATGCATGTGCCGAGCCTTTCACCAAATGCAATTCTTGAGGTGGAGTAACTCTGCAAGATCATGGCCGAACCAGGGGCTGAACTTGTTTTTAATTCTCATTTTCTTTATGGGTGCGTTTGTTAACAATACCACTGAAAATATCAAAATGGAAGGTCCAAGAGTCTTCAACAGAGGGGATCAAGCTGTAAATACCAATTTACAGAGGCCAGTTCATGAAGGAAGGCTTGCTCATTAAAGTTTTTTAGCAAGCGTCTATGACAAACCAGGACAGGTCGTTTCACTGAGCAGCCATTAAGAACACAGGCTGTAAAACAGTGGTCACTAAGGTCATTACAGAAAACACCAGACTGATAGCTATCAGGATTATTTGTGAGGATAACATCAAGGAGAGTAGCCTTTTCTGGGTGTTTGGAGTCATACCTTGTGGGACTGGTGATAATCTGAGAAAGATTTAGGAATCCCGTTTTTTTAGGACTTGGTCAGGTGGATTTAAGCATGTACCAGTTTAGGTCACCTAGCAGGACAAATTCAAACTTAGTGTAAGGGGCCAGGAGAGAGCTTAGGACAGGTAGGACAGGCCGGTGCTGATGGAGGACGATAGCACCCAGAAACAGTCAACAAAGAGCTGTTTGAAAGTTTAATGCTTAAAACTAGCAAATCAAATTGTTTGGGGACAGACTTGTTAGAGACAATCGAACACTGAAGGTGATCCTTGGTAAAGATTGCCACTCCCCCACCTTTGGAAAATCTGTCTTTCCGAAAAATGTTATAACCGGGAATGTTAACATTATTATTCAAAACACTCTTCCTTAACCACATCTCAGTAATGACCAACACATCTGGATTGGAGCTGTGAACCCACACTTTCAATTGATCCATTTTTAGGTAATAAGCTTCTTGTGTTAACATGCAGAAAGCCCAGGCATTTACAAGAGCAGAAATCAGTGAAGCAGATATCAGAGCACAAGTCAGAATTGGGGCTAGCAACAATAGATTGGCCAGGGTGTACATGCACATTTCCAGATATCATCAACAGTAATACCATCAAGGCACGGCATAGGACAGGGAGAGCTCTGCAGTGCTGATTTATGACATCTGAATGTGCATCCATGGCAACAAGATCATATTGTACAGCAATTTCATCAGGTAACACGAATACAAAGCCGGCGAGAGGTGGTTAGAATAGGATGGGAGGCCAAAAGTCTGTGTAACCAATAGAGTCAGAGTTCCGAGTGTGGGAACAAACATAGTCTGTCCTACGGTTGGGTAAAGAAAGTGTGTAGTCAACAAAGTATGCAGGAGTCATGAGGCAAATAGCAAAATGCACAAGAAAAAAAAAATATATATAATGACTTGGGGCTAGCCATTGTAAGTTCAGAGTCACTCGCCCCAGCAGTGCGTGTGTGCTTGAGGCGAGCAAAAGCTCGGGAGTGAGGGGTGAGTGTGGTGGAGGTACCTGAGATTCATGATCGAATTGCTGCAAAGAAACCACTACTAAAGGACACCAATAAGAAGAGACTTGCATGGGCCAAGAAACATGAGCAATGGACATTAGGCCGGTGGAAATCTGTCCTTTGGTCTGATGAGTCCAAATTTGAGATTTTTGGTTCCAACCGCCGTGTCTTTGTGAATTTTTAATGTTGTCCACATTAAGGTCTAGCTTACTGTTTTGCAATGTATTGCATTAATCAATGTACATGTTATCCTCAGCTAATGCCAACTTCATTGGCTCATGGATGACACTGGTTATGTCCCAATTCTCTCATTTCTCCCAAAGTGTGCACTTGTTCTCTTCCCTTCACTATTTTGAAAGGAAATTGCTGATAAAACAAATGTGGTGGAAACCCATGTATCCACCAGTCCAATGTGTTTAGATTTGTGGGAAATGGTGTACGAGTGCACATTTCAGGACACAGGAGATTTTCACATCTCTAAATGTGAAAATGTATTTGGTAAAAAAGCTAATGTATGTTCAGACCTTAACATCAATAATATAATATGCTAAGCCTTCTCTAAGCTGCGGGAGGGTCTACTACATTTTTTATGCCAATTGTCTTCATTTTAGGCTCAAAAGAAGCCCGTCGTCCTCTTACATTTTGTCAACTTTATAGTCTGCTGTGTTTTGTATTTTATACCCATAATGCTCATTGACTTGACATTCCAAATTAGCATTACATAAAGACCTGAGTGATTATTTCTACCATGGTTCACGCTATTGTGTCATGTCAATGCCATTATGATGTAATTTTGCTCCCAAGGCAAAGCCTATAAAAGCATGGGTCCCAGATGCTGAGTGGGTATAACTATAATCATGCCCAGACACAGACTATCCACTTCTCGCCCAGTCCGCAGGAGGCTTAGAGCCACTCGGACCGTGAGACGCAGGAAGAAAGTTGGCAGGAGGAGACATTAGGTCCCTTACTAGCCATCGGTAAATGCCACTGGCATTTATATTCCGCTGTGTTTTGTATATTTATTTTCTTGGTTTTTGTGTTTTGGAATGGCACAGTTACTACAGAAGATTCACCTGTCATAATGCAAATTATGTAAGTGTTTGTAGGCCAATTTTTTAAATCTGTAAAATGACTACATTTTACCCATACTGCTATTCGACTGGACATTCCAAATTTCCATGGCAATTATGGATCACGATAGTAATATTAATTTATGCAACACTGTATCCAAGGTATCCTGTCAACTGCACTTATACCCGATGGGCCCTGCGTAAAATCTTAAACTGCATATCTCATGAGTGATGCCTGATGCCCTGTTTTCCCCAACTCTTAAACTAACCATACATCCTTTCAAATAATGCGGTCAAACAAGGCCAGGTACATAATGAGTCAAATAAGCACTAGGTCTAAAACATATGCTTCCCTATTGTCTTTCACCTTGACCAATCAACTTACTGCGATGGGGTCAGAATACATGGTAGAATTCGTAGGCCCATCAAATCCTTTGTTTAAGACACAATGTTGTCGTATCCTTGGCTAGACAATGTTCTCTTAAAATGTCTTAGGGAGGGACATGTTACAGGGCCTACAAGCTATGCCAGTTCCACCTCAGACTTACTGTAGCTGTTTAAATTAGATGAGAACATGGGAGATTACCCCCCTTGTATTGCAATCAAAAGGAGCCAACATAAAACAATATGTGAAGCATCAATACTGCCCAGATGAATAGTGTAATAACACCATCTAGTGTTGAATTATTGTGTAAGAATCAATAGTACATGTTAATGATTTTATATGGGCATAGGCTGTGCTGCTCAGGTTACTGCACGAGAAAGAAACAGCTCAACGAAACGAAAACAGATCATATCATCGCGTCCATCTATTAACTTTATTCACTTCATTTCCCAATAGACATTTCATCAAACTAAACAGCTGTCTATCACCAAACACAGATTAAGGTATTGTTACATTAAACCTGATCATTGTGAGCTGGTTTCCTGGACCTAGATTAAACCTACCGCTAGACTAAAAAGCATGCTAAATGGATCTCCACTGAAAATGCATCTTATACAGGAATTTTTCGCTTTATTCTTCTTAATGCCTACAATGTGACCGATTGAATAACTCAAATAGACAGATACATACCTTGCTACGGCTTTATTTTGCACAATGTACACAGGACAAATTCCTTTTCTAGAAAATGTGAGATTCTGTTGGACAGTGAAAAGGCTGTGTTAAGTGTGTGTTAGCGGTTGTGACTGATATCGCTTGGCCTCTGCCATTTACACCCAACAAGATATTTGTTTTTCCATGATGGACGATGACCTAAAACATCTTTCATACAAACACACTATACTGTACTGCACACATACAGCATACAACACAGTTTGCATACAGGGTATAAAACTGTGATAAGGCAAGTAAATCGCTCTGGATAAGAGCATCTGTTAAATTGTCTGTCCGGGTGTCATTCAGGGCTAATTCCTAATTTAAGGTCTACATGTAAAAGTCTGATCTTCACAATAATCTCCAGTTTAGATTACTTAAATCTCATCTAAGCCAACATCAGAGTCAAGATATCAAGTCAGGACACAGCCTTCAGGAACCCTTGGATCGGAGATTCACATCCTGGTCAGTTGGGTTTTGTTTTTGCTCCTCTACTGGTCCTTAAAATTGGCCTTTCTCTTTTCCACAAACGCGGTCATGCCCTCCTTACGATCCTCCTGTTGTAGGAAACACAATGTCAGTGAGTACACACAGAACACACCTGAGAAATGGTTGATCTGAATAAGAGAACATCAGTAGATTGACTGACCGTGGCAAAGGTAGAGTGAAATAATCTCTTTTCCAGACGATTCCCTTCAGCCAGCGTCAGCTCGTAGGCTACACACCAACACACGTTAGATCTTGCATTAATCAATACAACTGAAGCAATAAAAGACTAGGGAATGAGACGAGTTAATGTGTGAATTAAATCAAGTTCACAAAACATGAAATATCTAAACATCTCACATATCATTGTAGGGTCAGAGAAGGGTTTATTAAATATGTAAAAATCAGATCAGCTCTCTAACCTGCGTTGACGGCCTCTTTTGCCATGGCAGACACGATCTTGGAGTTGGCAGCGATCTTCTCCCCACACTTAATAGCTTCTGACACCAATTGGTCTACTGGACAGATCTTACTCACCAGACCTAAGAGAGCATGGTAATTGTGTGTATAATGTGAGGTTCAAATCAAATCAAATTTTATTTGTCACATACACATGGTTAGCAGATGTTAATGCGAGTGTAGCGAAATGCTTGTGCTTCTAGTTCCGACAATGCAGTAATAACCAACGAGTAATCTAGCTAACAATTCCAAAACTACTACCTTATACACACAAGTGTAAAGGGATAAAGAATATGTACATAAAGATATATGAATGAGTGATGGTACAGAGCGGCATAGGCAAGAAGCAGTAGATGGTATCGAGTACAGTATATACATATGAGATGAGTATGTAAACAAAGAGGCATAGTTTAAAGTGGCTAGTGATACATGTATCACATAAAGATGCAGTAGATGATATAGAGTACAGTATATACGTATACATATGAGATAAATAATGTAGGGTATGTAAACATTATATTAAGTAGCATTGTTTAAAGTGGCTAGTGATATATTTTACATCAATTCCCATTATTAAAGTGGCTGGAGTTGAGTTAGAAGCTGTTTTTCAGTCTCTCGGTCCCAGCTTTGATGCACCTGTACTGACCTCGCCTTCTGGATGATAGCGGGGTGAACAGGCAGTGGCTCGGGTGGTTGTTGTCCTTGATGATCTTTATGGCCTTCCTGTGACATCGGGTGGTGTAGGTGTCTTGGAGGGCAGGTAGTTTGCCCCCGGTGATGCGTTGTGCAGACCTCACTACCCTCTGGAGAGCCTTACGGTTGTGGGCGGAGCAGTTGCCGTACTAGGCGGTGATACAGCCCGACAGGATGCTCTCGATTGTGAGAGCATGAGGCGCTGCTGCTGCGCCTTCTTCACGATGCTGTCTGTGGGGGTGGACCAATTCAGTTTGTCTGTGATGTGTACGCCGAGGAACTTAAAACTTACTACCCTCTCCACTACTGTTCCATCGTTTCCTTAAGTCCACAATCATCTCCTTAGTTTTGTTGACGTTGAGTGTGAGGTTATTTTCCTGACACCACACTCCGAGGGCCCTCACCTCCTCCCTGTAGGCCGTCTCGTCGTTGTTGGTAATCAAGCCTACCACTGTTGTGTCGTCCGCAAACTTGCTGATTGAGTTGGAGCCGTGCGTGGCCACGCAGTCGTGGGTGAACAGGGAGTACAGGAGAGGGCTCAGAACGCACCCTTGTGGGGCCCCAGTGTTGAGGATCAGCGGGGAGGAGATGTTGTTGCCTACCCTCACCACCTGGGGGCGGCCCGTCAGGAAGTCCAGTACCCAGTTGCACAGGGCGGGGTCGAGACCCAGGGTCTCGAGCTTGATGACGAGTTTGCAGGGTACTATGGTGTTAAATGCTGAGCTATAGTCGATGAACAGCATTCTCACATAGGTATTCCTCTTGTCCAGATGGGTTAGGTCAGTGTGCAGTGTGGTTGAGATTGCATCGTCTGTGGACCTATTTGGGCAGTAAGCAAATTGGAGTGGGTCTAGGGTGTCAGGTAGGGTGGAGGTGTGTGTGTTATCTGACTGTTTAGCCTCCTGTGTGTGTGTGTGTGTGTGTGTGTGTGTCTGCGAGTCACCTGACAGTTTACCCTCCTTTGCATGTATCATGTGAGGTTTGTGTGTGTGATACCTGACTGCTTAGCCTCCTGTGCTGTGATCCTGTCTCCAGTCAGTACCATCTCCATGGCGAGAGATTTCCCCACTGCCCTTGTCAGTCTCTGAGTACCACCAGCACCTACGCATAGAGTACAGTTAATCTACAGACCAACAGACAGACTGAACTATTTTCAATCCACATAGATCAGGGATTAGTGGTACCTGGGATTGTTCCCAAAAGGATCTCAGGCTGTCCAAACTGAGCCTTCTCTCCAGCAAAGATGATGTCACACATCATAGCAAGCTCACAGCCTCCCCCCAACTAGAGAAAAATACATAGAGCGAGAAAGAGGCACACAGAGAAATAATGTTAACCCACACACAAAACCAAGCTGTCCTTGAGGTCTCGCTATACAGACTACCGCCACAATGTGCCAATGTTTCAGTATACATGTCTGCCTGTATAAAGTAAGTTTGGCAAAGAGGAAAGGGCGGAGTTGGGACGTGCGCCGAAAACGCGCCCAGAACTCTATCCATTGACGTCCTGCCGTAAATATTTCCGGTTGCTACTGTAGCTAGATGGAGCTCGCAGGGGATATTTTCAATTAGTGTATTTCGCAAAGTAAGTAGTTTGTTTGCACCATTGACGTTTGCGTTTCAAGCTTACGCTTGTGTCTACCTCCGTCATGTTTCCGAGGGGATTATTTTTAACCCCCTACTACCCAAAATCGTGATTGTTTCAGAGTTCTCTGTCTGAAGAGCAACCATCCCCCCCATAAAATATCCCCATTAGAAGTGGCCAAGAAATTCCGACAGTGGTGTTGCCCTAGGTCTGAGACTATTGTGGTACTGACAGTAAAAGCAAGGACAGGGTAGCTGAAGGCTGGGACTAAAAACAAACAAAAGATAATTAAATGTAAAATATACTGTCCGTGAAAT